>NC_084614.1:24571298-24753798 GCF_033978795.1 Nerophis ophidion | reverse complement strand
GGTCAAATGCAGAGAGTAATTTTACCACACCTAGTGTGCGTGACTATCAGCGGTACTTTAACTTTTTAAACAAAGTAGAAATGGTTCACATACTCATAATGTTCAATGTTTTATCGTATATACTTAATATTGTAGTGGCGAGCAATCTTATCTGGTGTGCACATATTGGCGAGCAATCTTAATGGTCAAATTTGGCATGCACATATTCGGATCGCAGAAAATCTTTTCTGATTGATGATGACCGATGATGAGCAGCCAGTTTCCAGATGTCCGTGGTCTTTCACTAAACATAAGTCATTTTAATTACAATATATTTCTAAAGTGTTTGCCTGCCAACACAAGGACACATTACCGTAATCTGTTTTGAACTTTATCACAGTCCCACCCTCTTTTCTTATTCCACCGTGATTCTAGCTCTACTCAGTCTTGGTCAATTATTTGTTGTGCAAATACTTTTATAGGCGCGCTGTGTAATATTTGTTTTCTGTTGTAAACAATGTAAACAGTGGACTTGAATGCTGACCGAATCGGCTTAAATTCAAATAAAGGTTTATGAATGTTATAATTTTACTTTATTAAAGAGGAAATTTGACACACTGTATTTGTATTTTGCGGTAACTGTTGCAAGTTGTCTGACGTACCATAATAGCTCAGTGCTTTGCAATATTGTTTAAAGTTAGCAGTTGTCTTACAAGACGATTCAGTCCATACTTGGCGTTGGTAGCTGTGGTAAACTACGGTAGTAGCTACAGCTGCTCCTGAAGTAGACTATTATATGGGTGCCACCCCTGAAAAAATAGTCAGGACAGGCCACAAGAGGTGTATCCCAAGACTTTTGTCCATGATGTAATATATTTTGTTTTCAACTTACTGCTGGGATCAGGACTGGGTGTTTCTCTTCCATCATGGAGAATGGTGGGCTTCTTCTCAGTCACCTCCACTTTGGATGGGGAACGCATCGGTGACTCCCCTGTGACATACATTTTATCTGTAATATGTCTGCGTGTTGGTATCCTTCATGGGGATTATAATTCTAAATTACTATAGGAATATTTATTATAGGAAACGGCACCTGGGCTGCATCCCAGTTTGAGTCGGGACTGGACAGTTGTCACAGTGGTGACAATGGTTCCATCCGGCATGATGGTTCGATCCACGTCAACCTTTTTGGTAGGTGTGAGTGAGGAACGCAGTGGTGAAAGAATTTCCTCACTTTCCACATACTGAAGCTGAAGGGTGAAAGAAGAGAGGTCGTGTGACAATTTTACAGACATCTGATTGAGCAACAACACTGTTTCGCAAAAGTGAGTACAACTCTTAGATTTCAGCCCTTTTAAGACAGCACTTATTCTCAAAGGACAATACTACATAAATTACTCTTGAATAGACTAGAGTAGTCAGTGTATAGCTTGTGTTGCAGTATATATTTACTATCCACTGAAAATAATGTCATGGAACAATTCCTGTTTCACTCAATGAACCACAGTTCCCCTGTACATGCAGCACTCATGCATCCTCAGACCAAGCAACCGCTATCATTCTTGACTGTTGGTAAAACAAAATTATCTTGTTACTCACTTGTGTTTCCAACTATTTAGACAACATGTTTGTTGAGTTATATTAAATAGATACTAAATCTATTTTGCTTTGTAAGACAAAGATGCACAGTGACAGTGACTACTCTAAACTGTATATAAGTTTAATTTAGAAAAAACAGTATTATCTATGGAAGTGTGATTGTAGAAAAATAATTTGAAAATGTGTATCTCAATCAGTGTATGTATAATTAGATTAGCGTGTCCGTGTTTTAATTTGCGTTGCAACATGTGTGTATAAAAAACATCAATGTGTCTGTATTGGGATTTGTGTGCATTTACAACCAATCTGTGTGTCCGTGTTGCGACCTATGTCTTTGTTTGTGTAATAATTAAGCTTTATACAGCGTTGAACACGGACAGATTTTTTAGGCACAAGCAAATCGCAAAAGTGACACACTTTTTTTTTTTAAAAACAGACACAAATCACAACACAGACACACATTTTTTGGACACACACAGATCCAATCACTGACACAAATCGCAACACGGACACAAAGTTTTTGTCCGCACACACATAAATCTAAACACAGACACACAAATCGCAACAGAAACACATTGTTTTACATGCACACAAATTACAACACGACAAATAGGTTTTTGTTTTTTTTGTTTTCCACACAAATATTGCAGTACATCGTTTTTACACACACACAAAAGAAAACACAGATACACTGATCGCAACACGGAGACATTTTTTTTTGACACATACAAATCTAAACTGAGATACAGATCACAACACGGACACTCATTGTTTTTACATGCACACCAATCACAACACTGATACACAGACTTTCTTTTTTTTTTTTACACGCACACAAATTGCAACACAGACACATAGATTGCTTGTACACACACTCACATCCAAACACAAACACACAGATCACAACACGGACACACTGTTTTCTTTTTACACACACATACACATCTGAACAAAGACGCATAGATCACAACATTGACATGGATTGTTTTTACATGCACACAAATTTAAGCAATAACACAAATCTCAATACAGACACACATTTATTTTTACACATTAATCGCAACACGGATACAGATTGTTTGCACACACACGCAAATCCAAACACAGACACACAGATTGAAACACGGACACAAATCACAACACAGTTACAAATATGTTATCCTTCCACGCAGGCACGCACGCACGATAAAGTTGTATATCCGAAATGTTGAATCATTCCAGACAGGGTGACATTGCTGTTGTGTTTTTGACAGTAAATTGCTGTCGTCGTGCATTGAACATGTTAACATCACTCACTTCTGCTGTGATGGTGGCAATAAGTTCCAAAGCGGTGCTTGGCTTTATTGTGAGTGTGACAGAGGTAGGAACTTTGGACTGCAGGTCTAAGGCCAAGGAGGCATGTCCTGGGAGAAATTCTAAAAGACGAAAGAACAAAACAACATACGGTGACTTTAAACCTTAAAGATTTGATTTATGGAGTGAAATTATTGCCAAAACGCCACAAACACACAAAACAACTATATTCTGCAAGTAAAAAAAACGGTTCGCAAGTATAAAAACATCCATCCATTTTCTACTACGTTGTCCCTCTCAGGGTCGCGGGGGGTGCTGGAAAGCGGGGTATAGCCTGTACAAGTTGCCACCTCAATTGAGGGGCAACACATTCACACACTAGGGCCAATTTAGTGTTGCCAATCAACCTATCCCCGGGAACCCACGCAGTCTTCGGAAGAACATGAACATTTTCTTCCATTAAAAAAACATTTTCAAGTATAAAAAACATTTTATTCAATTAAAAAACAATTTGTAAGTATAAAAAATATTTTCTTCAAGTAAAAACTTTTGGCAGTGATATTCCACCCTGCGCAATCCACACGCTTGCCCTAAGGCACCTGTAATTCGCACTCTCCAACGACAGGTGGTGCTGCTGAGTTAATTTAAGGCCGCTTAGAGCTACTGTTATTTGCGCATGGTGCCATCCATCCATCCATTTACTACCCCTTGTCCATCCGCCAAAAATAACAAAGAAAAACGAGATGGGTGGGGAGTAAAATGGCAGCGAGAAGAGAGGGGAAACAAGCTCAACTTATGAGTTAACACTTTTATTTCATCATCCCCCCATTGTAAATCATTCAATGATTTTTTTATTGCCTCTGTGTTATGTTGTAAAGCCCTTGTGGTCAGCTGGGAAGCCAGAGAAAAAGGCCAAGTAGCTCTGACAACCTTAAATTGACTCAGCAGCACAACTTGCCATTGTAGAATGCAAATTATTGATGGTCTGAGTTCTGGTGTGTGGATCGTGCAAAGGGGATTATTACTGGCAAAAGTTTTAATTTGAAAAAAATTATTATTCCACTTGTGAATCGTTTTTTTAATTGCAAAAAAATGTTTTTTTTACTTTCGAATTGTTGGGCATTTTTTTTGTGTGTATGGAGTTTTGGCAGTAATTTCACTTTGACAAAACATGAAATTTACCATTCAGGAATAGCTTTCTAGATGGGAATATAACTAGGAGCTTTAAAAGTAGTCAGACAAATGTGTACATTTACTGGTAACTCTATAGAGTAACACTGGGATAAAACTTCTTGTATAGGCAATGACTACACACTGGACCTGCTTTTCAGCTTGTTTGCTTACTGTCTTACTGTCAAAATGCACTATTTTGATTTAAAATTGTCCAAATACTTTTGTACCCAACTGCAGTCCTGTAACCACCTTGCTGTAAACATTATTAACATTCCAAAATAGTTGCATAGAGCATTTGATTACAATTAGTGCAGTTCAGGCTTCAATGGTTCTGAATATGTTTTTGGTCAAGAGCCCAAAGCATGCTGTGCCTTACGCTCGCTTTTGCCAATCCGCTCCAGAAGTCTCACTCTCAGCTCTTTGGTTTCTGGGCTCAGTTCCCTTAAACACACAGGGCACAACTGTGTTAGAATCATCCGAAAAAACAACATTTTTGCAAGACAAAACCCCACCAGAAACATTCACAATGATCGTGCAACATGCTTTCCACCTGTCATTTTTCTTATTGCCATGTATAAACAGGCTTAAGCAAAATTCCAAACTTGGAATTTTAACTCAGTTAAGTT
Source organism: Nerophis ophidion (assembly GCF_033978795.1). Taxonomy (NCBI): domain Eukaryota; kingdom Metazoa; phylum Chordata; class Actinopteri; order Syngnathiformes; family Syngnathidae; genus Nerophis; species Nerophis ophidion. The sequence continues at coordinate 24,749,128 of NC_084614.1, read as the reverse complement.
GAAGAATTAGAATTTAAATTGGCATTACAGGATATGGAATTGAATGCATTGCAATTCAGATGGATATTATAGCCAAGTAACAGTAAGAATGTCAGATTTAACAGAATTGGCATGAATTGTAAAAAATATTTTATAAACACTAATATTGAACACAAATTGACACCATTTACATTAGTTTGTAATTTTCTTTTCATTTTAAAAAAGGATAAATGGCAAAACATTGTGGTAAATACAATAATCCATTACTACAACTCTTAATCTAATTTCAATCTAATTTACGATAACAGATATACTTTTAAACAAATTTCCTGAAATAGTTTAGCAACCATTTTTTAATGTAAGTGTGTGAATGTGAGTGTGAATGTTGTCTGTCTATCTGTGTTGGCCCTTCGATGAGGTGGCGACTTGTCCAGGGTGTACCCCGCCTTCCGCCCGATTGTAGCTGAGATAGGCGCCAGCGCCCCCTGCGACCCCGAAAGGGACTAAGCGGTAGAAAATGGATGGATGGATGGTACCTTAATTTGAGAGGGACGCACATTAAGAGTTTTTTTAGATTAGACCCATTTCTCAGTTTATTGCTATGATTTAAGTTGCACGCACAAATTTGAATTACAAACATTACCACTATAAGGTGGCGTAGCAAATATCACAGTAAACGCCATGAGATCCCCCCAGAACATATTTTCTCACTCGTTAGCATTGACTTATAGCTAAAGTTGGACAAAACGTTGTTTTCCAACCATGGGAAGGAAGTGAGTGTGAGGGACAGTACTGAGAAGAAGCAGTGGACGATATTCATTAAATAAATAAATCATCAAAAACATGACAAAGCGTGTAGCTACCTATCTTGGCAAAGCAGTTGGAGCGTATCACTGCTAGACTGCGCCATACTTAAGTAGAATGAGTCCATAACACAAGCCATAAATGTTAAATGATATGTAAACGGCAGGTATTTATCCATGAACTTATGAAAAAGCTGCTGATGGTGTGTTTTACAGAGAAGCAAATCATAAGGAGATTGTAAATACTCATTGTACATTTTTTTATTATATTACTTCAGAAAACTACTCTAGTTCTTGATACTACATTCTATTGTATTGTTTTTATAAAAGTTTTTACAATTTCTTAATTAAACGTTTTGTTTTTGTTAAAGGCATGCTACATGTTAAAATTGTGCCTTTGGGGGGGGGGGCAATACAATGATTTGCAAATCATTTTCAACCCATATTCAGTTGAATATGCTACAAAGACAACATATTTGATGTTCAAACTGATAAACATTTTATATTTTGCAAATAATCATTAACTTTACAATTTGATGCCAGCAACACGTGACAAAGAAGTTGGAAAAGGTAGAAATAAATACTGATAAAGTTGAGGAATGCTCATCAAACACTTATTTGCAAAATCCCACAAGTGTGCAGGCTAATTGGGAACAGGTGGGTGCCATGATTGGCTATAAAAACAGCTTCCCAAAAAATGTTCAGTCTTTCACAAGAAAGGATGGGGCGAGGTACACCCCTTTGTCCACAACTGCGTGAGCAAATAGTCAAACAGTTTAAGAACAACCTTTCTCAAAGAGCAAATTGCAAGAAATTTAGGGATTTCAACATCTACGGTCCATAATATCATCAAAAGCTTCAGAGAATCTGGAAAATCACTCCACGTAAGCGGCATGGCCGGAGACCAACATTGAATGACCGTGACCTTCAATCCCTCAGATGGCACTGTATCAACAACCGACATCAATCTCTGAAGGATATCACCACATGGGCTCAGGAACACTTCAGAAAACCACTGTCACTGAATACAGTTCGTCGCTACATCTGTAAGTGCAAGTTAAAGCTCTACTATGCAAAGCGAAAGCCATTTATCAACAAAATCCAGAAACGCCTCCGACTTCTCTGGGCCCGAGGTTATCTAAGATGGACTGATGCAAAGTGGAAAAGTGTTCTGTGTTCTTACGAGTCCACATTTCAAATTGTTTTTGGAAACGTTTGACATTGTGTCATCCGGACTAAAGGGGAAGCAAACCATCCAGACTGTTATCGACGCAAAGTTCAAAAGTCAACATCTGTGATGGTATAGGGGTGCATTAGTGCCCAATGCATGGGTAACTTACATATCTGTGAAGGCACCATTAAGGCTGAAAGGTAGATACAGGTTTTGGAACAACATATGCTGCCGTCTAAGCACCGTCTTTTTCATGGACGCCCCTGCTTATTTCAGCAAGACAATGCCAAGCCACATTCAGCACGTATTACAACAGTGTGGCTTCGTAAAAAAAGAGTGCGGGTACTTTCCTGGTCCACCTGCAGTCCAGGCTTGTTTCCCATTGAAAATGTGTGGCGCATTATGAAGCGTAAAATACGACAGCGGAGACCCCGGACTGTTGAACGACTGAAGCTCTACATAAAACAAAAATGTGAAATAATTCCACTTTAATAGCTTCAACAATTAGTTTCCTCTGTTCACAAACGTTTTTTGAGTGTTGTTAAAAGAAAAGGTGATGTAACACAGTGTTGAACATGCCCTTTCCCAAGTACTTTGGCAAGTGTTGCAGCCATCAAATTCTGAGTGAATTATTATTTGCAAAAAAAAAACAAAGTTTATGAGTTTAAACATCAAATATTTTGTCTTTGCAGTGCATTAAATTGAATATGGGTTGAAAAGGATTTGCAAATTATTGTATTCCGTTTATATTTACATATAACACAATTTCCCAACTCATATGGAAACGGGGTTTGTATATAAAACAGTCATGTATGTAATATACTTTTTTATTGAATAAAACATACCGCAAAGTATGTTTCTGCAATACATTAAAATTATCAATTAGAATTTTTATTGTACTTTCTTCAATTTGAATTTTCATTGCATTTGTACTTCCTGTTTTCAACCTCTATTCAAATTCATGAAATTAGAATTAATTTCCAAATTTTGCACAAGCCTGGTGTAAACAGTCCTGGCACATTAAAAAGACATCGCAGATGCCTTCTCACAGGGTAATTTCTTCTCTCCATTCCAGAGGGGTCTTGGGGTTGTTTGGCACTGGCAGGAAGCAGGTTGTCCTTTCTGTGGAGGGTTGGTTCAGGCTGATGACGCAGCACAGCTCCAATGAGCTACACCACTGACCTGCAAACACACAGCAGCTTTGCTCAGTGAGGCACCACAGATTCTGCAGGAAAAAAACACAAATGATCCCAAGCCACCGAGGGAATATGTCTAACCTTTGCTTAGGGTCGCTCTGAGCTGCCGTAGCAGTAGTCGGCGCACCAAGACACTCTGGGATACAGGCTTTAGTCCTACTGATAGATGCTCCATGGTGGCCTGGGAGCAGAAAAGGTGTGTGACGCTCAAATAAATGCATGTAAAAACACATAACAGGAAATATTTAAGTACAGGAGTAGTAGCTTCACAGGCCCTGAGGTTGAGGACCATGGCTGGATGAGAGCTGAACAGAGTATCCTCTATCAGGCTCGTGATCACGTCCAGGTCTGCTTCTGCATTGGCACCCTAAAAGGAAGTAGCAACAGATAAATATCTAATAAACTACAAATAGTACACTACTCAAAAAGCACGGTGTCTTTTTTCAGTTGCAGTGACTTAAAAGTTATAAAAGGACCAGTGTCATCTTCAAATCATTGACTGATGAGGGTAATTGAGTTCAAATGTGGTCTTGGGTTGTCTGTTCCAAGGAAAACTTGACTTTATTTAATATACAGTGCAGTACACTACAATATTAAAAACTAAGTTTGGTGTGATCCCTTGCTTTACTACACATTACAATTTACTACCCATAATAAATGTACAAACACAAAGTTGAATTATGTTTGTCTGAGCAGGGGCTGATCAAACGTGATGCAGAGTTTGTATTTCATCTAATGTTTAACCATTTTTCAGACACATTGAAAAAACGTTTTTTTATGTGACATTTTTTTTATTTATTTAAGTAAACTGCAAAATCTAGATCAGGGGTAGGGAACCTATGGCTCTAGAGCCAGATGTGGCTCTTTTGAAGACTGCACCTGGCTCTCAGATAAATCTTAGCTGACATTGGTTAACCCGGCAAGTCATGAATAATTCCGCTGGTAATGACAGTGTTAAAAATAACGTTCAAAATATAAAACATTCTAATGCATTTTAATCCATCCATCCGGTTTTTACCGCACCTGCTCAAGTAGTCGCATTAATGGTAAGAAGTATTTTATTTATTGTTCGTTAGCTTCAGAATAACAATGTTATTAAAAAAGAATAAGAGACTTATTATAAATGATAAATGGGTTGTACTTTTATAGCGCTTTTCTACCTTCAAGGTACTCAAAGCGCTTTGACACTACTTCCACATTTACCCATTCACACACACATTCACACACTGATGGAGGGAGCTGCCATGCAAAGCGCTAACCAGCACACATCAGGAGCAAGGGTGAATTATCTTGCTCAGGACACAACGGACGTGGCGAGGTTGGTACTAGGTGGGGATTGAACCAGGGACCCTCGGGTTGCGCACGGCCACTCCACCACTGCGCCACGGCGTCCCCACTCTATACTTTAAAAATGTTGGTCTTACTTAAAAATGCACGCATTTACTTGTAATCAGTCTTAAAAAAATATTATATGGCTCTCATTGAAATCCTTTTAAAAATATTTGGCTTGTATGGCTCTCTCAGCCAAAAAGGTTCCCGACCCCTGATCTGTGGCAATGTGTCTTAATTAGTTTGATGTTGAAGTTACCAAATGTGGTTATAATAGTGTTCACATGAATGCAGATACTGTAAATGAGCAGATATTAGTGTGCATATAAATGCAGAATACTTTGCACGGAGTAGATATTAGTTTTCCTATAAAGGAAAATACTGTACATGGAGCAGATATTAGGGTTCCTATAAATGCAAATACAGATATAAGTGTGCATGTAAGTAGATGAAGCAGACATTGGTATATGTATAAGTGCATACACTGTAAATGGCGCAGATATTAGTGACACACATGAAGCAGATATTGGTGTTCATATAAGTGCATATACTGTACATAGCAGATATTAGTGTGCATGTAAGTGCTGATACTGTACATGGAGCAGATCCATCCATCCATTTTCTACCGCTTATTCCCTTTTGGGGTCGCGGGGGGCGCTGGCGCTATTGGTGTTCATATAAGTGCATATACTGTACATAGCAGATATTAGTGTGCATGTAAGTGCTGATACTGTACACTGAACAGATAGTGTGTGTATAAGTACATGGAGCAGATATTCGTGTTCATATACTGTAACTGCATATACTGTACATAGCAGATAGTGTGCATACAAGTGCTGATACTGTACATGGAGCAGATATTAGTGTGCAAATACCGTATATGAAGCAAATATCAGTGCGCATATGAGGGCATATACTGTACATGAAGCAGATATTAGTGCACATTTAAACGCATATGCTATACATAGAGTATATATTAGTGTGTATATAAGTACATGGAGCAGATATTGGTGTACATATAAATGCAGATACTGTACACGGAGCATATAGTGTACATACTGTACAGTAGAAGTGCATATACTGTACATGGAGCAGATAGTGTGCATTTAAGTGCTGATACTGTACGTGGAGCAGATATGAGTGTATATATGAATGCAGATACTGTACATGGAGCGGATATGAATGTACATATAAATGCAGATACTGTACATGGAGCAGATAGTGTACATGTAAGTGCATATACTGTATATGGAGCAGATATTGTGCATATAAGTGCTGATATTTTACTTGGAGCAGATGCTAGTGTGCATGTAAGCGCTGATACTGTACATGGAGCAGATAGTTTACATATAAGTGCATATACTGCATATGCAGATAGTGTGCATATCAATGCTGATACTGTACATGGAGCAGATAGTGTACATGTAAGTGCATATACTGTATATGGAACAGATATTGTGCATATAAGTGCTGATATTTTACTTGGAGCAGATGCTAGTGTGCATGTAAGCGCTGATACTGTACAAGGAGCAGATAGTTTACATATAAGTGCATATACTGCATATGCAGATAGTGTGCATATCAATGCTGATACTGTACATGGAGCAGATATTAGTGTGCATATAAATGCAGATACTGTATGGAGCAGATAGTGTACAAAAAAGTGCATATAATGTACAAACCCCGTTTCCATATGAGTTGGGAAATTGTGTTGGATGTAAATATAAATGGAATACAATGATTTGCAAATCCTTTTCAGCCTATATTCAGTTGAATTAACTACAAAGACAAGATATCTGATGTTCAAACTCAAACTTTATTTTTTTGCAAATAATAATTAACTTAGAATTTCATGGCTGCAACACGTGCCAAAGTAGTTGGGAAAGGGCATGTTCACCACTGTGTTACATCACCTTTTCTTTTAACAACACTCAATAAACGTTTTGGGAACTGAGGAAACTAATTGTTGAAGATTTGAAAGTGGAATTCTTTCCCATTCTTGTTTTATGTAGAGCTTTAGTCGTTCAACAGTCCGGGGTCCCCGCTGTCGCATTTTACGCTTCATAATGCACCACACATTTTCGATGGGAGACAGGTCTGGACTGCAGGCGGGCCAGGAAAGTACCCGCACTCTTTTACTACGAAACCACGCTGTTGTAACACGTGGCTTGGCATTGTCTTGCTGAAATAAGCAGGGGCATCCATGATAACATTGCTTGGATGACAACATATGTTGCTCCAAAACCTGTATGGACCATTCAGCATTAATGGTGCCTTCACAGATGTGTAAGTTACCCATGCCTTGGGCACTAATACACCCCCATACCATCACAGATGCTGGCTTTTGAACTTTGCGCCTATAACAATCCGGATGGTTATTTTCCTCTTTGTTCAGGTGGACACCACGCCCACAGTTTCCAAATATAATTTGAAATGTGGACTCGTCAGACCACAGAACACTTTTCCACTTTGCATCAGTCCATCTTTCATCTCCGTAATATCGCTAAAATTCGCTCCATTCTGTCCACTAAAGACGCTGAGATCATTATCCATGCGTTTGTTACGTCTCGCCTCGATTACTGTAACGTATTATTTTCGGGTCTCGCCATGTCTAGCATTAAAAGATTACAGTTGGTACAAAATGCGGCTGCTAGACCTTTGACAAGAACAAGAAAGTTTGATCACATTACGCCTGTACTGGCTCACCTGCACTGGCTTCCTGTGCACTTAAGATGTGACTTTAAGGTTTTACTACTTACGTATAAAATACTACACGGTCTAGCTCCATCCTATCTTGCTGATTGTATTGTACCATATGTCCCGGCAAGAAATCTGCGTTCAAAGGACTCCGGCTTATTAGTGATTCCCAAAGCCCAAAAAAAGTCTGCGGGCTATAGAGCTTTTTCATTTCGGGCTCCAGTACTCTGGAATGCCCTCCCGGTAACAGTTCGAGATGCCACCTCAGTAGAAGCATTTAAGTCTCACCTTAAAACTCATTTGTATACTCTAGCCTTTAAATAGACTCCCTTTTTAGACCAGTTGATCTGCCGTTTCATTTCTTTTTCTTCTATGTCCCACTCTCCTTTGTGGAGGGGGTCCGGTCCGATCCGGTGGCCATGTACTGCTTGCCTGTGTATCGGCTGGGGACATCTCTGCGTTGCTGATCCGCCTCCGCTTGGGATGGTTTCCTGCTGGCTCCGCTGTGAACGGGACTCTTGCTGCTGTGTTAGATCCGCTTTGGACTGGACTCTCGCGACTGTGTTGGATCCATTATGGATCGAACTTTCACAGTATCATGTTAGACCCGCTCGACATCCATTGCTTTCCCCCTCTCCAAGGTTCTCATAGTCATCATTGTCACCGACGTCCCACTGGGTGTGAGTTTTCCTTGCCCTTATGTGGGCCTACCGAGGATGTCGTAGTGGTTTGTGCAGCCCTTTGAGACACTAGTGATTTAGGGCTATATAAGTAAACATTGATTGATTGATTGATTGATCTTAGATGAGCTCGGGCCCAGCGAAACCAGAGACATTCCTTGGTGTTGTTGATAAATGGGTTTTGCTTTGCATAGTAGAGTTTTAACTTGCACTTACAGATGTAGCGACCAACTGTAGTTACTGACAGTGGTTTTATGAAGTGTTCCTGAGCCCATGTGGTCATATCCTTTACACTGTTTTTGATGCAGTACCACCTGAGAGATCAAAGGTCTGTAATATCATCGCTTACGTGGAGTGATTTCTCCAGATTCTCTGAACCTTTTGATGATTTTACGGACCGTAGACGGTGAAATCCATAAATTCTTTGCAATAACTCGTTGAGAAATGTTGTTCTAAAACTGTTCAACAATTTGCTTACAAATTGGTGACCCTCGCCCCATCCTTGTTTGTGAATTACTTAGCATTTCATGGAAGCTGCTTTTATACCAAATCATTGCCTGCACACCTGTGGGATGTTCCAAATAACTGTTTGATGAGAATTTCTCAACTTTATCAGTATTTATTGCCACCTTTCCCAACTTCTTTGTCACGTGTTGCTGGCATCAAATTCTAAAGTTAATGATTATTTGCGAAAAAGAAATGTTTATCAGTTTGAACATCAAATATGTTGTTTTTGTAGCATATTCAATTGAATATGGGTTGAAAATGATTTGCAAATCATTGTATTCCGTTTATTTTTACATCTAACACAATTTCCCAACTCATATGGAAACGGGGTTTGTACAGGGAGCAGATATTAGTGTGCATACAAGTGCTGATACCGTACAAAGAGCAGATATTAGTGTGCATATAAGTGTATATACTGTAAGTGGAGCAGATATCAATATGCATATAAGTGTTGATACTTTATATGGAGCAGATAGTGTGCGTACAACTACTGATACTGTAAATGGAACGGATAGTTTACATATAAGTGCATAAACTGTAATGTACATAAAGTAGATAATTAGTGTGCATATAAGTACATGGAGCAGATATTGGTGTACATATAAGGGCATATACTGTATATGGAGCAGATATTAGTGTGCATACAAGTGCTGATGCTGTACATGGAGCAGATAACTAGTGTGCATATAAGTACATGAAGCAGATATTGGTGTACATATAAGGACATATAATGTACATAGCAGATATTAGTGTGCATACAGTCCTGATACTGTACATGGAGCAGATAACTAGTGTTCATATAAGTACATGGAACAGATATTGTTATACATACAAGTGCAGACCCTGAACATGGAGCAGGACACACCATTTGAGTACAGTAGATTTTGAATATTCTCACAAGTCTCTGAAGTTTGCATGACGAGGCTGACAGTTTAAAAGATGGCTGCTTGGAAAGAGTCCACGACACTTGGATACCTTCGTCTTCCACCTCTTTCAGACATGCGACCACCTGTTGGAGTCAGACAATGGATACAGAAATGATATTGGTTTCCTATCGACATAATATTACTCTGCAGTGCATACAGTATACTACATAATATAATAAGGATCAAACATCAGTGCAGCATACCCTTTCTGCAATTTAGTTATTTCACTGGCAATGCAAATAATGCTTGTTTGTCAAAGGGGCTCGGCCTCTTCACGTGTAAACTAAAAAAAACAGGTGGTGTGCCTTAGTACCTTTGCTGCTGTAGGTGCGATCGTAATTTGATAGGAGTCCATGGCGATGGCGGCAGGGGACTGCCGTGTTACCGTCACAGGAAATGCCACCGTGTCCACACGACATTTACAATGTAAAACCTGTCAAGCAAGAAGAGAGGTGTCAAACATCCACACAGAGATGTACACTGAAAACATCTTTCTTGTTCTAGATGTGCTGTATAGACAAAACTTTTGAAATTGGAGAAGACAATGGTTTACTTTTTATATATAATCTCAGGGCAACATACTTTCTCTTGTCAGGAGTTGTGCATAATCTACTGTAGTATATTTCGGGTTGGTTGAACGTGCATGCATGTAGGGCTTCAACTAACGATTATTTTGATAGTCGATTAGTCAACGACTATCTTAATGATTAATTGACTAGTCGGACAATAAAGCGTACATAATTTTTCCATCGACTTTTAAATGCAGATTAAGTTATTTTAGGCATGTGCTTATGAACAACACAGATATGTAAGTCATTCATAAATATTTATTTGTGATAGGAATGAAAAGAAAAAAAACAGTTGTCGTCAGCGGCATATACATTATCAAAGATGTAACTCACACATTGCGTTGTACAGAAAAATAAAACAATCACAGAGAAATAAAATAAATATCATCAAGCTCTCAATATTAAATCAATTCAGAGGAATCGCGGAAAATAAATATATCTCCCCCAGCGGGATGGTGACAGTAAATAACTGAGATGCACTGCTCTTAAGGTTCCTGCTAACTTATAGAATATATCTTAAATTACAAAATAATTTGTGGTGTAATGATTTGTTTCAACAACGATTTGTTTTGAATCGTAATTTGATGTTGCCAGTATGATTCAGGGACGATATTAGTCTATTTAGAACTATATGATGCGAAATGATTCAGTGAGTTGAAATCAATCCAGTAACTTTTTAGCAAGAAAAATAAACGAGTGTGACTGTGAAATTAATACTGCAGGATACTGGAAACTGCAAGTGAAGTTTGCCAACATGTACCCAACATATCTTCAGGTCGAATTATCAGACCTGAGAAATTAAGTGCAACCAAATATTTTTAGATTAAATGAGCAGTGGTTTGACCTGCAATGACTCTCCTTTTAATAAACAGCTACGGTAGCAGAGAAAAGCCACAATAAATGCAAACGTCACAACTCAACAACTACAATATATGCCAAAACACAGCAAAATAACGACGCAACGGAAGTGACAGCGGACAAGTTTCAGCCACAGACTACATTGGACACACAAAGGTGTAAGTGAACTGTGACCACTTTTTTAGTCAAAAATTCCTTTTTTTTTTTTTGCATATTCCATAATACTATTATTCTCTGTTCATTATACTGTTTTAACCTTCAGCCTCATCTTGGTCCGTCGGCAAAACTTGCTTAGGAATCACTGCCTTTTTGGCTTAAAAAGGTGTTGCGGCTTTATATTATTGTGTTGTGGCGTTTGTATTTGTTGTGGATTTTGGAATCGTGCTGTTGCTGAAATTTGTTGTGTTGTTGCGTAATGACTGTTTTATGGCGTTTCCGTTTGTTGTGACCTTTATCAGCCATCGTAAGTATCTGCCCTTCTTGTTTTGAAGAGTAATGGCATTGGGCAGACAGACTTGACTAACATTTAACATCCTTATCATTAAAAGTAAACTTTGTATAAAGTCTGCCATTCTTAAATACAATGTTTTCTTTTTTTCTAGTAGCGTTAAATTCAATACATTGCCCTTTAAAACGATGTTGGACCGATACCTATCTACCGGAAGGCCGACTTTCCGTGCACAGTTTGAAGGAGTTGAATTTTGGGAATGTAAATCGATATACTAAAATATTGATTAATCGTTACACCTCTAATAATAATAATGGATTTTTCAATATACAATGGCAACCATGGGACTGTGCTCTCTTGTACTTATTATTTTTTTCTTTGTTTCCTACATTGAACAAAGAGTGCACAGTCTACCAAGTCAAATTCCCTGTGTGTTAAACATACATGCCCAATAAAGCTGATTCTGATTTTAGGGTGTACTTATAGATTAAATATCTCTTTAAGACAACATATTGTGTATTTTCAGCTAAAATATACTCCTTCACCAAATAGATATTCACTTCAACTTAAAATTTGGCACTTGCCTAAACAACTAAGAACTTTTTGTGTTAAAAAAAAGGTTAATATGATATTGTATTTATTTTTCATGTTATGAACTTGCTTTTTAATTTACTGTCAAACCTAGATGAACATATTTTGCTAGGAAATTCCAACAGGGAGGTAATATGTTTAGTCATTTGTATTTTTAAGTGTGTGTGCAGGATTCTGTAACTGCAAACTATTTTAACTATATAATGAAACCATGCTTTAATTGACATACAACCCAGGTTATTATACAGTATGAGAAGATGACCCACCATTCTTTGTGCTGATTGGTCTGTGCAGGTGACAGTCTCTATTGCAGGGGTGGCAGTAAACTGCAGACGGTTGTCAAAAGTGATTTGGATTGCGCTCTGCAAGAGACCAAGGGAAGGAACAAATGTACTAAATATTACATAATAGGACATGAACAAGAAGAGGACAGACAGCATAAAAGATCGCAGTAAAGACTTGCATTCAGTTGGCGAGCAATTAGTCAAGAGTCTTTGAGGATGATCGCCGGATGAAACTTCCTTTATCACTGCCATTAACCAACTGGGGCAATCCATGAATTTGACGCATGTCTGGTGTCAAAGAACTGTTGTTTTCTCAAGCCAGTAGTAGCATGAAAAACATTTTTTTACACCATTGGTGAGTAAAATGTAGTTGCCAGACAAAAGGAGAGGTTGTTTCACATGACATAGGCATGACAAGTGATTTACACCGAGCAGCATGATGCATTTTCGCGGTCAGAAAGATGATCTGTGCCCGAGGAGGCTGGCATGCAAACAACAACATATGTTTGACCAAAGGCTGGAGTGAGAGAGAATGTTCAAGTTTACAAGAGATGGTGTGATCTAGCTTAAGTTGATGATGACATGATAAAGTATTGTAATGTATATTAAATCTGTACCTTGGGTTTTGTTAATATTGTGTTCCACAAGACTTAGACTTAGACAAACTTTAATGATCCACAAGGGAAATTGTTCAACACAGTAGCTCAGTTACAATGAGGGAAAGTGTAAGGATGGAAAGTGTAAGGATGGAAATGACAACGCAGGTATAAATAGACTAGATATAGCAATAAAAAAATATAACATATCCGCGAATATATACAATATGTACTTAATATGTGTAAAGCATGTTATATATACAGATATATTATGTCTATAACATATATACAATATAAACCAATTACCATGTACAATATTACAGTATATGTGGCAGCCCCAGCATAAAATAGAGAGTAGATCCAGCAGAAAATAGATTATAGACATTAAAAACAAAGAGAAGTAGCTGACATAGAGGGTGTCAGGTAATGGACGGATATCATCTATTGCTGTATGGGGAGTGATTATACAGCTGGATGGAATGCAGAATGAAGGAGTTCTTGAATCACACAGTGCGGGAAGGGAGCTTAAGGAGCCTGTTGTAGTATGAACTCCGCTGTCCCTCAATTGTCTGGTGGAGTGGGTGGGCAGGATTGTCCATGATGGCCAGCAGTTTATCCATTGTCCTCTTGTCGCTCACTGACACAAACGCCTCCAACTGCGAGCCAATAGTTTGGCCGGCTTTCCGGATCAGTTTATCAATCCGGTTTGAGTCCCTTTTGCTGGTGCTGCTCCCCCAACAAACCACTGGAAAGTGCAGGGCACTGGCCACAACAGACTGATAAAAGATCTCCAACTGCTTGTTGCACACATTAAAGGACCTAAGCTTCTTCAGGAAAAAGAGTCTGCTCATGCCCTTCTTGTAGACAGCATTGCAGTTGTCCTTCCAGTCCAGTCTGCTGTTCAAATGAACTCCCAGGTACTTATAGTGCCCCACTACCCCCACCTCCCGGCCCTGGATCTTCATGGGCTCCACCGGCGTCATACTCTTCCTGAAGTTGATGACCAGCTCCTTGGTCTTGTCCACATTAAGGACCAGATGGTTCGCCTGAGACCACTCCACAAAGTCAGCGATCAGTGTCCTGTACTCCAATTCCTTTCCCTCCTTTTTTATTTATTTTTTTCCCTTTGTCATGAAAAAGGGAGGTTTTTGTCATGAAAAAGGGAGGTTTTTGTGGTTGGTGCACTAATTGTAAGTGTGTATTGTGTTTTTTATGTTGATTTAATAAAAACAAAAAAGGGAAGACATTTTTTTTTTTTTTTTTTTTTTTTTAATAAAAATGAATAAAAAATTATTCTGCGGCCGGGTACCAATCGGTTGGGGACCACTGGTGTAGACCACCAAATATAAATTAGGTTTTTGCATATCCCCATGGAGACACTCAGTTCCCTCCACATTTATGGCACCATATGGTCTAACTTGTGGTGTTTTGTTACGTTGTTGGCATGCGGTACACAAATACAATTTGTATCACCTTTGTACCGCCTTTCCTACCAACAAGCAGAGGTGTGTCAGTCTCACAGCAAGACCACAGTTAGATAACATTGAGTGGTACCTATGCAGACCTCCACTTTGATGATCATTTCGGGCAGCTCTATGAGCATTGATAGTAAAATAGATGTTCAGAGCTAATTTTGCTTTTGAATCCTTGATGCCTATGTAGTAAATACACAAGTTTATTCACACTAGTGGACTACTATCAATTTGTGTTTGTGAGCCAGACAATCTGTTTCCATGGCTGTTGAAATGTAAGTGAGAAAAAAAACAAATCCCCTATTGTCAGTACATAGACTCTTTGAGATGAAAGTTCAATTCCTTCCAAAATGAACGGCACAGGTGTGGCAGAGGTAGGAGGATAATGTAACAACGTTTGTAGAGTGTGTATGTGTGTGCGTGTGTTTGCGTGTGTGTGTTGCAGCCAGTGGGGCAAAAAGCCAAGTTCGACACTGCAGGCTTACATAGGTCTGGACCAATACTTCAGTCACCTGACCACACACTACAAACAGGGATGTTTACTTTGCTTGGCTGAAGCCTCAAAAACTGCCCAGTCAGCCAACCATTCATCACATCTAAAGAGAGCAGCAAACACAACATGACGTACATTGCACAACGTCCAGAAACGGGTTCTGATTGTGTGCACGCTTGCACATCAACATTGCAAAAAATGACATTTTTGTGTTTGTGCGTGTGTGTTACTCTACCAAAGAGCAGTGGTGTCTGCAGCGAGGTTAATTAGGATCATTATGACATTGTGAGCAAATTAGTCTGAACGTCACTGCTAATCATGCAAAGAGAAAAGAAAGTGAGCCCAAGAGATATTAGCAAATGAAGACACATGGGGAGGGTTGCCAGAATTAGTCAACGCCTGTGAGAAAGATGGGTCATCACAAGGACATTTGTAATGCTGTATTTCTTCAAGGGAGGCACAATTTGCTCACTTGAACCCCCCCCCCCCCCCCGAAGGTAAATCCTAGGAATATGTTTACAAGAAAACAGTCATGTGAAAATAAGAACAATTTCCTTTGTTTTAGAAAAGGGTTGCACATTGTTAACAGAGATATCCCCATTCGCACTGACCTGCAAAAACACTGTAATGCTCACACAACGGAAGTATTTGGTGATGGTTTGATGCACATACAATATTTCCACTGGACACAGTAGTGGTGTAATAAATGCACACTTAGCTTGGGAAGAGTTATTGGCAGTTAGAGCCATTTCAACAAATTGGTACCGTTTACAAACATTTTATGTTAAATTCATGATAAAAATTGCTGTAAAATAGTTGTCTTGGTGTTGTTATTTTGCCCTGAAGTAGTTATAAAATTATTCATTGATCTTGACATTTTAAAAGAAAAAGTATCAGTCTGGCTACTATCAGTATCGCCCACCATTCGAATCGGAAGCTTACTACAACCTTGTTAACATGACTAGGTGCTAGGCACCGACTAGTAGTGAGTGTAGGCAAAGTAAAGGTGAAGTTAAACACAAATTATATATATATATATATATATATATATATATATATATATATATATACACATATATATATATATATATATATATATATACACATATACATATATATATACACATATATATATATATATATACACATATATATATATATACACATATATATATATATATATATATATATATATATATATTACGGGTGTAACGGTACACAAAAATTTCGGTTCGGTACGTACCTCGGTTCAGAGGTCACGGTTCGGTTCATTTTCGGTACAGTAAGAAAACAACGAAATATACATTTTTTGATTATTTATTTAACACATTTGCTAAATCTTCCACCAAAAATATTTTTCCTAGTGGAATATTTGATGTGAAGTAATCGGAAACTTGGATAGGTCAATATTTCATAATAACATTGATTTTGATTCAATATTATGTTTTGAGCAATGACTGTTTGAAAGAAAAAAAAAACAGCTTTGTTTTATTAGTCAACGTTGCAACTTTTTCTAAATTACATTTAGCCTTTAAGATTTTTTATTTCACTTTTGTTTATGTTTTTGTTTATTTTAATAGTATTTTTAGAATGTGCCGTTGGCCTTTAAAACATTAGCTGTGGGCCACAAATGGCCTCCGGGGCACACTTTTGACACCGCTGCTATAGATAATAAAAAATTAAAAATGATAAATCAATGGGTAAAAAGCAGAGCCTGCCGACGCATGCGCATTTATCATAACTCTCTTTCTCTCTCTGTCTCTGCCCCTCCCTCACGAAGGTTGCTGCGTGCAGCACTTTTTTGGGGGTTTTTTAACCCCTTCTTAAACCTGAACGTACATTGAAAATACACGCAAACCGAACTTAAAATGCCGGACATTCGAGGAATTTAAGAAACTCCACATGGACAGCTCCGCAAAGAGGACATACAGCCTCCCGTGAAAAGAGGACGTATGGTCAGTCTATCATAGCCCATTCGTTGCTGGCATGCCGTGTGTTGTTTTTTTGATTGATTGAAACTTTTATTAGTAGATTGCACAGTACAGTACATATTCCGTACAATTGACCACTAAATGGTAACACCAGAATACGTTTTTAGACTTGTTTAAGTCAGGGTCCACGTAAATCAATTCATGGTGTCTCGGTGTGCACAACGTGCGGTGCGCTACTTAATATGTCCGTGTCGTTTGGTACACCACCTAACCGAACCGAAACCCCCGAGCCGAAACGTTTCAATACAAATACACGTACCGTTACACCCCTAATATATATATATTTCTTTTTTTTTTTTACACGCAAATCTAAACACAAACACATAAACCAAAACACAGGCGTACAGATAGTTTTTACACGCAAAAAAATCTTTGTTTCCGTGCACTTACTTAGTCAGATTTAATAGTTCAGCTTTAAATTAGCATTCTACAACCCATGGAAGCACCTTATTCTGACCGTGTTTGGCTTTTGAGAAACTGGACTAGATTATGTGAGTGAAAACCAGATCTCTCAAATGGGTGTGTGCTGCCCGAGGCCGAGACCCTTAAAACCGCGCATGTCTCAACCCGTAAGCAAATAACATTTAATCAAAATATTGGCAAAAACTGAAATAAAGAGGAAACTGTTTATTTGGTTTACTAATTAAAAGAACGTAGCAATTTGAAGTGCATCGATAGGAGAAAAAAACTTTCGGTAGAGTGGCTACATTTTGTGCAAAAATCTGAGCTGTTAAATTAATTTCTTCTTACAAAATCTTGAGTAAGTATATTACATACATAAAGATTGGTTAACGTTATCGGTTGTAAATGTCTGGAAATTAACGGTTATCTGTATTGGTTTAAATTTCCATTACTGTGCATCCCAAAAATCAAACAAACCACATGTTTCATTTGTTTTACTTTGCAATAGTTTGGAATCATTTCCAAAACCCCGTGATGCTTTGGTGTTGACAAATCCACTGAAGGTAATGCACTTATGTCAACATTTCTGATGGGTAACATAATCAATCTGCATCCCTATCACTTTTCGGCATTCTAATCCTGAGTTACTAACCTTACAATAATAGTACAATAGCACTTGACACAATGCAGTGGATTTATTGGTCGGCAAAGTATGGTGGCTACAATGCAACAAGAAAAACAGACTTTTGGCCAAACAAATCTTATCTTTGTCTTGTAATAAATGAGCACATGTCAAGAAGAAAGAACACCGCCTTAGCGTTACACTAAACTAAATTGATACACTATTACCATCATCACGCTTACACACCCCAGTGCGCAAACACAAACTCGTTCAAAGATTTCTGTTACAGGCCGCACTATGAAGAGCTGAACTGAACTAAACTGCACGGCTAGGTGGAAACATTTTTATACGTCTAAAGAGTTCATCTGGTTGTCATAAAGCCAGCTGGTGCAACAACATGGTGTTGTGCACCCTCGCGGAACAGGCTACAGAGCTCATTTTGACATCACATACAGTACATGGCAATGCTTGCAGCACATGCACTGGTTTGTCCTTGTGAACCCTGTCCATACCAGCATGTTCGTGTAGCTTATTTCTGGGACACCCTCTGGACATCTACTGTGTCACTTCAGGTTTGTCAAAACAGTCCTCTTTGGGTCCTGCGGGCTGGACACTTCTGAAAAGCATGTGGGTCAACCAGGAATACACTCTGCCTGTGGCTTTTTTTGACCCTCAACTGCCGTTCCTGCCTTTTTCTTTCAGTTTCTAAATGAGAGGTTGAGGTTAGAACACTGACAGCCAGCAAACTGCATGCAATATTTTAAAATTATTGTACAACATTTTATCATTGTTATATATGCTTCAACAGTTTCCTTATTTGCCCAGAAAGGTGACTGACTATAAAACAGGTATGTGAAAAAATTTGAAAATGGAATAATAATTAAACTCGCTGAAAGAATTTCAATTAAATGGGCTTCACTTCACAGAAAATTTAATTGGAATTACTGGATGTGGAATAAATTCATTGCATTTCAGAGAAATTCCTTAAAGCCAAGTAACGGTAATAATGTGTCATGTTTACCAAATGTGTCAGTTTTAATACTAAATATACTTTAAAAACACTAAAGTTAACAACATTTTGAAGTTTTCAAAACTAGCTGTGTCTTTCAAACAAATGTCCCGGTATAAAGTAAAGCATTCTGGGAATTGAACACATGATTACATGAGATTTATAGTTATAATATTTGTATGACATATGTAAAAAAGTCATGTATGGAATATAACGTAACGCATGATTCTGGAATACACCAAAATGATCAATTGGAATGGAAATAAAATTTTCCTTTCTTCAATTTGAATCTGAATTAAAATTCAATTTATTGTTTGCAACATCAATTCAAATTAAATTTAAATTTATAACTGATTAGAATTCGGAAAAAAATAAACATTAAATGCGATATATGATTACAGTATATTCTCAACAAATGTTCAGGGTCTCTCTCCAGTTTAAAATAATGTCAGAATGCGACTTCAATTACATTTTTGCCCACTTTTAAACTGATTTACGTAATTCACCCCATGCCTCTGTAATAAACGAGCTTTTAAAAGGTCCATTCCCTGCGTTTCACAATCACTGAGTGCTAAGTGCTTAATGTTCCCTGCCATTTAAGATGAAACTACTTGTGCATAATCACAGTGAATTAATCATCTACCAGCAGCACAGAGGAAGAGGAGGAATGAACTGTGGCCTTTGGCTCTTCCCTTGTCATTTGTTAATTGCAAGTCACAAATCTCCAAGAATTCTCTCTCAATTTAGTTGCACGTTTAGTCCTAAAGCCAGTGACCTGGCATCAATGTCAAAGTTGCACGTACAAGCAGTGTTAGGGTCTGTACCCATAGAACCGTTTTAAGTGGAAAAAAAACAATGAACATATACACTATGTACCATTTCAGCCTTTTATCCACACGCAAACGGCATTGTTTGTGGTCTGAAACAAATGTTTTTGAAAATGGGCTCCTGAGTGGGAAGGTCTAAAAAACTCATTGGCTTTGTCGTTTCCATGGGGCTAAGGAAGTTGCCAGTGTACCTGAGAATGACGTCGCCGCCTCCTTCCAACTATGTCGTCGCCCCGACAGGGAAAAAGTACGCTCAAAAGCTGTCAACAACAAAGCTGTGATTGTGATGTCCAATAGGTACTACTATTAGCACTATGGCAACAAAATATTGTCATCTATTAACTACACATACAGTATAGACACATGCACAATAATAACACACACATCATATTATTTTAAATACAACAATGCCAAGCTTAGGCCACCAGAAGTGTGTTTGTCGCTTTTACTACTGTAAATTAGGAGTGTAAAAGAAAGAATTTTTTTTTTAATCAATCACGATTCTGTTTTGCAAAGATTCTTAATCTTTTTTTTTTAATAAGGGTTAAAAAAAAAATCATACAAAAATGTTCAATCTGTCCTGTCCAGCTACTTGGGAATACCATATTGTTTTGGTGTGGAATAGTTCTCTTGTTGCCTTATTTGTATTTGACTTTGAAATGTTTGATTGGATTTTTTTTTTTTTTTTAAACAGTTTTCTTTTGATTTTTTTGATATTGATTTTGAATCAAGACTCGATTCTAACTTTTGTTAAGTGTGAAATGAGAACCAGATGATGTTGGTTAATTGTTTGTATGGTGTAACCAATGACATCTATTTCCTTACTTTCTTTTATTGGGCAAGATTCACTTTTTAAAACAGGGCACATACAGTCCTAAGTAATACAATACTACACACATTCAACTGTATAAACACATTTGCGGGCACTTTTTCTTCATTCTGTCTCCTCCGCGGCTGTCGTGTGTTTAACTAAACAAACGGAATAATTTCGAATGTTTCATTATATCATTGCAAACACTATGTTAGGAAATATGAACAACACGCCAACACAAAAATTATGTCAATTAGCTAAACTAGCTCTGATTCAGCACAACAAGCAGCTTGTAGAAGTTAGCTTGTCCAGATTTAAAAAATTATTGAAATGACCAAAAGCACATTTCTGCTGTAGTTGTCCACGCCAAGACTCCAAGAGGCAAACTATCGATGACGTGACATCATAAATTAAGCTTTCAGCACATACACAATGTTGACATCATGTTTTAGAAGATATGCTGAACAGATCCATCTTTAGTGAAACACTAAGTACTAAGTAGCAGTATTGCTAATTGTTAAACAAGAAATACAAACTACAAACACAATAAAATGTTAGCTTACTGTACGATGTCTGCTCTCACTGTGTTAAGATACTGGTAGGACGTCCATATCTTCCCATTTATATCAAGAATTAGTCATGATGCACAAAAAGGGTGAACAAGGAAGTCTCCCTGCAGACACTGTCTTCGATTGTGTGTTTGTCTCCATCACCGGGTATAAATTGAATGTCACAGATGAACAACTTCTAGATGGATGGCTAAATCTTTCTAATATCCAGATGAAAAGCATGATTTAAATTCTGGAATAACTTTAATGAGCCAAGACGCGATGAAAAAACAGCAGGACATGGCGGCCAGCTCACAGTACAGCAGCAGAGGGCTATTTAGCTGTGCGCTATTAGCCCTCCGATAAAAAATAGTTTGTCTGCGTTAGCGCTTATAATAACAACATCGCTAATATTTGGTTAATATTCAGGTCAAAATACATATAAAAAGTATTGTTGGCGGGTTTTGGATGTTTATTTAGAGGGTTTTGTGAGCCAAGTAGAGAGCCCCCATTGACTACATTGTTAGCTGACTTTTTATGTGATGAGTTTATTCATTTACGACTAAGATCGCATTAATATATATATATATATATATATATATATATATATATATATATATATATATATATATATATATATATATATATATAGGTGTGTGTGTGTGTTCAGGTCTTGTATAGGTGATATATTTCACATTTCTTTTAAAGTATATTTAACTATTGTATTTTATTCATCCTTCTGTGTTAAAATGTAAATGTGACACTGTGTGCACTTTTTTTTAATTGTTTCTTATGTCTGTACAGCACTTTGGCCAACCGGGGTTGTTTATAAATGTGCTGTATAAATGAATAAACTGAATTAAAGCAGAGCTAACTGATTGTAAATGACAGGCAGCTCATCTCTCTCTAATTTTACTGTATTTCCAGTATCACTAATCTGATACTATAGCGGAATATTCAAAATGGCTGACTGACTTTGTGGCATTTTGTGATGTTTAGAAGGTATGTTCACATACTTTGCAAATTATAAATACAATTGGATATGGTTTAATGGACACAATGAAACACAAGCATATAAAGTCAACTTAATTTTCCACTCTACTGGTATTCTAATTTTGTGTCAACAATTATGCTCCTTGTTGTTGTTGTTGTTGTTGTTGTTGTTGTTGTTGCACATAAATGGTAAATGAGTTATACTTGTATAGCACTTTTATACCTTCACGGTACTCAAAGCGCTTTGGCGCTATTTCCACATTCCCACACACATTCACACACTGATGGCAGGAGCTGCCATGCAAGGCCCTAACCACGACCCATCAGGAGCAAGGGTGAAGTGTGTTGCTCAAGGACACAACGGACGTGACGTGGTTAGTAGACGGTGGGGATCGAACCAGGAACCCTCAGGTTGCGGGCACGGCCGCTCTACCAAAACGCACCACGCCGCCCCTTGAATGTTTACAAGTACACGTGTTTCTGTCGGTCATTATCAAATTATAACTATAGATGTCAACATTGTGTATGTTCTGAAAGCTTCATTTATGATTGCGACCTTTGGTAAAAAGCTTAACTCTTGCAGGTTTTGCTGGGATTTGCTTTCTTTTATTTAGACTCGCCGAGTTGGTGCTCTACGAAATACTCGTAGCAAAAATAGGTTTCAAGAAATTCAAATATTATTAAGATAATACTTAAATGCCATATTTTTGCTGAAAGGATTTAGTAGAGAACATCGACAATAAAGTTTGCAACTGTTGGTCACTAATAAAAAAGCCTTGCCTTAACCGGAAGTAGCAGACGATGTGCGCATGACGTCACTGGTTGTAGGGCTCCTCACATCCTCACATTGTTTATAATGTGAGCCTCCAGCAGCGAGAGCTATTCAGACCGAGAAAGCGACAATTTCCCCATTAATTTGAGCGAGGATGAAAGATTTGTGGATGAGGAAATTTAAAGTCAAGGACTACAAAAAAAAAAAAAAGAAAAGAAAAAAAAAGACTATTGCAGTGAGAGTGATTCAGATGTTTCTAGACACATCTACTAGGATAATTCTGGGAAACCCCTTATCTGCCTATTGTGTTGCTAGTGTTTTAGTGAGTTAAATAGTACCTGATAGTCGGAGGGGTTTGGCCACGGGTGTGTTGACGGGTGTGTTGAGGGAAGTGTTGAGGGAAGTCACGAAGCTGCAGCAGGACAGAAGCTCTGCTGATCTCCGGTAAGAGGCGACTTATTACCACAATTTTCTCACCGAAGACTGCCCGGTTGACATGTAGTCGGGATCCATGTTCGCTTGACCGCTCTGATCCATAGTAGAGCTTCACCTCCAGGAATTTTAAACAAGGAAACACTGTGTGTTTGTGTGGCTAAAGGCTAAAAGCTTCCCACCTCCATCTTTCTACTGTTTTCTCCATTAGTAATTGAACAAATTGCAAAAGATTCAGCAACACAGATGTCCAAATCACTGTGTAATTGCTCGATGAAAAGAGACGACTTTTAGCCGTAAGTGGTGCTGCGCTAATATGTCCCCTCCAACCAATAACGTCACAAACACGCGTCATCATATGCGTCATCATTCCGCGACGTTTTCAACAGGAAACTCCACAGGAAATTTAAAATTGTAATTTTGTAAACTAAACCGGCCGTATTGGCATGTGTTGCAATGTTAATATTTCATCATTGATATATAAACTATCAGACTGCATGGTCGGTAGTAGTGGGTTTCAGTAGGCCTTTAAAAGTATGTCAAACAAACCTCTAACGAAGTGATTACTGCAAACTTGTGCATTCTTCGACTGTTTGCTTGCAGTGGAGTGTGTGTGTCATTTTTCTTGCCGAAAAGGATAAATGTTTTTTCGCAGTTCCTTGAGAGGTAATCAAGAAGGGCGGAAGAGTGCAAGATTTTACAAAAGACGATGGAAAAAGTGGCACACACTCCAGTACAAGGGAGCAGAGTTGAAGAACGCACTTCGTTAAAGGTTTGTTTGATATTTTTTTTATATACTTTACTCGTCTAGTATTTCTCATTGAATTATTATCTTGATAGTATTTGTATTTTAATTAATAAAAAACATAAACCAGAAAGTCAGAGTCAATTATACTCTGTCAGGAGGGGTACTTCTATATCTCCCCTCTTGTTTATTTTATACACAAATGTGTACATATGATAACATCAAAAAAATCTATGATTCAGTATATTGTGAGTTTGTTAAATGGATGTGTAAGGGGCGCTGGAAGCCGGCAGACCCGTCAGCCATCCTGTTCTGTCTCCCTGTAATGTTTGTCTGATCTTGAATGGGATTGTGCTGAAAATTTTAATTTTCCAGAAGGAACTCTCCTGACGGAATAAATAAAGTACTATCTAATCTAATCTAATATTATCTAGTCACAGGTGTTGAGCTGTTGGGTGCTAATTTGTTTACATGGACGCATCCTCGCAAGAAACAAAGTTGGATTACAAAATGTGATCATACCTGAGCAAAAACAATGCATATTTATCCAAAAGAACCTTGATACCAAATCCTTGACCCAGCCACACACAAAGAAGTAGTAGACATCCATGCTTTTCAAAGGTTTCATCTATTGTGTCGTGCAGAATGAAATCATGCACAAGATAGTTCAAGATTTCTCTGAACTTAATTGACGGATAATCCTTGATATCACTCGACAAATCTTTTTTTGATAAAGAATTGGGACCTATTCCATTGCAGAGTTGGATTTTCTGCTTGTATCTGCTTTTTGCAGGAAGATATATACCCCTCCTTTTATGCTCATATAGTGTGTGCTTTTTTTCACCTCAGGGAAAAAGTCATGTAACGGAATACAAGCAATAGTTTTGGTGGATCTGGTGGCTTTATCCGTTTACAGCGCCACTTATGGTGATGACTTCTGTTACATCATTTTCTTTAGGAAATGTTTCCGCCTGGATGTGACTCGCTATTGATAGGACACTGTTGGGACGTATTTATTTTTCTTAACCCAAAACAAAAACAAAAACACTAACGTTGCTGTGGGGACATGTCCTTAGATGACACTTGACAATGAAAAAAGGCCAACTAGCCTTTACCTAATCCAGCTAGAAACACATCTCTGTATCAAATCCTTCAGCTCAAGCGAGACAGTATCTGTCAGCTCCTGCGGCAATACGTCACCAGACATTTCCCTTTCAGGTGAGTCATGAAACAAGCAGCATCACAGGATACCACGGAGATAGATGCTATTTGTGGGGCATGTCCTTTATGCAGATTATTTGACTGGCTCATATTCTAGTGAAATAAACTCAGTGTTGTGTTTCACGTGCCTAACAAGCAAACACGACCGCCAAATCATGGGATGTTGTGGCAGCAACACTATCACATTCATTGTTTGAGGCTTTGCAAGGAAACCCATGCAGAGCATGAGGAAGTCTTCCTGTCTCCATGGTCGCAATTAACCAGCTGTAACAAATTCCTGGATTACAGTTGCAAGACCAGAGAAGGAGGAGATGGGCTTTTCTCAGCAGCCCTTCAGTAGTTGTTATCAAACAAATTGATACCAATAAATCGGTGAAGAACCCAGCTGAAAACTGTTGCTCATTCAGCTTTTCACATTGTGTGTCCCCCATAATAAAAGCACACCCAACAGGTTAAGCGTTTGCACCATTGTTGCATTAAGAACATTTGGGCGCACTTCAAAAAACTACAAATTCACTAAATTCAACGTTGAAAAACTGCCTTGCCGCCCATTTCTACCAGGTGAGCAATCATGTTCTGCTTAAGAATGTCACAGCACATGTTGGAATTCATGTTTCCACTTTTTGTACCGCAGCTCTCCAGTGTCGACAGCACTCATACAGCTACAGACCATGATGTTTGTACCACCTGGCTTGACTCAAGGCAATTTTCTTATCACAAATATCTTTGATTCCAATTATAGTGGTACCTCGCTTTTCATACACCCCGGTTTGAGTAGTTGGATGTAAGCGAACTTTGTCTGAACACAACAAATGACTGAATTCGCTGCAGCTTTTTCAAAAAGTTGCATCAAAAGTGACAATGTTTTAAGGCTTATTTTAACAATGTCATTGAATCAACTTCTGAATTTATGAAATTGTTTTCAAAATTTTAAGTGTTCCTCCTAATCTTAACTTCAAAAAGCACAGGATTGCTACAACATGTATTGAATTGTATATGTTTGACTTGTTTTACCTCGCACAGACCTAAGTAAAGGCACATTCAGATAGTCAAATCACAGTACTATTTAATTGATTATAACTAAAAACTAAGGGTGTAACGGTACGTGTATTTGTATTTAACCGTTTCGGTACAGGGGTTTCGGTCCGGTTCGGAGGTGTATCGAACAAGTTTGTAAGCTAAAGTCTTAACAAGCTGCTCTGCTTTCTGCCTCTGTCTGAGCACCCAGCATTGTCCCGCCCACACAACCATCTGATTGGTTACATACAAAGCCAATCAGCAGTGCGTATTCAGAGCGATGTAACAGCCAATCAGCAGTGCGTATTCAGAACGCATGTTGTCAATGCTTCAGCGTCGAGCAGATATGTGTTTAGCAGCGGACATCATACTCTCCCCAAATTATAAAAAACACTTCCCAGTCACAACTACTACTAGCATCACTATGAGCCCGTTGACCTTCTAGAAACTTCAACTGCAGCTCAGCTCGCTCGCAGTTCTGGCTTGAGGTGAAGGCTAATTAGCTTTAAGCGTAATGTTAGCTCATTTTGCTGTGTGTGTGTGTGCGTGTGTGTGTGTGTGTGTGTGTGTGCGTGTGTTAGGGGAAGCAAAGCCCTGTCTGTCTGTTATTTCACATTAACTAACATGAAGTCCATGGTGTTCAGGGATGAATAGTCTCTTCTATTGCTATTGTGCTATTTTTTCAGCTATAGTTATATTAATCGTTAGTAATGTAGCAGCCTAGTTTTGAATGGCAGGGTCCCTGCTATCACATGTTGACAAAAATATAACATTTACATAATAAAAGTCAACTACAGGCTTCCCAAATGCTGTAATAAATGAAGCATGATGAGTTGACTTGAAACTGTTTAATGTTGCACTTTTTATATGTAGAAGAAAGGTTTTGTCATTTTATTTAATCAAAGCAACAAGTTGAAGCAGTTTAATGTGGATTAACGTGGGCAGAATTAGTATAGTGTTCCCAATGTTAAAAGGATAAAGCCATTGTTTACAAATTTGGTAAATAAATAACCAAAAAACGTATATTTTGTTGTTTTCTTACTGTACCGAAAATGAACTGAACCCGTGCCCTCTAAACCGAGGTACGTACCGAACCGAAATTTTTGTGTACCGTTACACCCCTACTGAAAACACTAATTATTTTTATAATTATAGAAAGAAACATCAACCAAAGGCTTCATTATTGTCCAATGTCGGCTCATTTACAAGTTGCAGACAGTCTCCATGTATGTTTTACACTTGAAATGTCCATCCTAAACATTCATTTATATTACAACACATCTACCCCCGCATGTTAAGAGCATTTGTGAACTTTAAAAGTGATATAAAGTGGTATTTTTTGTTGCTAAATGAGAGCTGATGAGATTTTATCATCACACGTATCTATCAGGTAAATGCTGCTACCTTAAAAAATATATATTTTCACATTGTCATTATGAGGTACTCTCTGTAAAATGTTTAGGGACAAAAATTAATACATTCCATTTTGGAAAAAGGCTGTAACATAACAAAATGTGGAGAAAGTGAAGTGCTATGAATACTTTCCGGATGCACTGTATATGGGGACAAGAGACACTTTATGCATACTTTTTTTTTAAACTTATTTTTATGCATACTTACAAATAGGTAGCCTGGCCACCGGCAAAATTCTTTTAACCCAATGTGGCCTCAGAGTCAATAAGTTTGAGAACCCCTGGTCTAAATTCCTTATTATAGCTTTAAAAATTAAATCATTTAATCAATCATATGCATTTTCCATATAGTTTTCTTCATGTAAAACTACAATTATTCTCTATTGAACATGTTTGAGTGTCTACAACGCATTGATTGGATTTACATTATGTCCTTTAGGAAAAATAGTTGAAATTTTTATATGATTTGGTTTTGAACAGATTCTTTGGAATGCATTGATAACGAAAACCAAGGTACAAATGTGCAGCAAAAACTAGGCACTATACGTGGTAATCCGGCAATGCCATGATGTAACTGTCTAGTAAAAATAATAATTTAATTATTTTGAAACATCCATCCATTTACTACCACGTGTCACTGTACCATTATTGTAAATGCCTGACTGTCTCAGCATTGACACAAGTCCAGTGTCTCTCTGTCTCGTGAGTGCTGAGGAAGTGCCGAGGTAATGCTGAAAGGGATTGACGTGCTAATCCCCATATGCAATGTGCTCATGGTGCTGCCTCCAGGGGCTCTTGTTTTGCTGATGCACAACCACAATTGTCGGGAACCAACGTTTGGGCCATTGCGGCTGTCAACATGCAGCAAACACTAAAGACGGAGAATGTAGTGTGACTTGCTTTAAGCCTGTCATGTCTTTATAAAGTCCCCCAGCAGGTTCTTTCAAGTTCTTGTCACCCGGACTAGAGTATCAAATGAATGGGTCATGACTGTGTTTTGTAATCTTCAGCATGGTGGTCCAGTGTCATATGCGGACAAGTGATTAGCATACACATCAGACGCATCTAGAATAACGTGCTGCTCTGCAGGCAGACACCATCACAAGAAATATATCATACAGTATTAATGAGCGAGGGCAGATTCCTTGCTTTCAGAAAGTGTCAGTAAATATCACATGCTCACACTGTAGAGAACAGTTGGCCTCCTACTATCTACTACGGATATCAAGCATGGAAAAGGATCTTATCGGTTTTAATTAATTTATCACACATGGAATAAGAACTCTTTCTGATTTCCTACTAACTTGTCTTTCAGGTTGATCATCAGCTCCCCAAAAATCAGTACACGGTAATTCAATTCAATAAATGCATCTAAAAATGAGGGAACAATGCTCAGTTCTGTTTGACACTGTCAAATAGGTTTTAATTTACCAATATCTTTGTATTATTATGGGTCCACCGCGCCTTGTCAGAGTCATAGGCCACTTCTAATTTTGTTGCTTGAAAGTCCTTTCCTCACAGCAATCTTTTTGACAGATTGAAATGGGAATAGTAGGACAGTTACAGTTTGCAGTGGGGATTGGCACTGTGGTTTGAAATCTATATTGCACTATATAATGCAGCCTCTTGAGTCATGATCCGCTACTCGGATCATGGCATATTCTGGTTTTGTTCTGTTTTGTATCACATCCTTGTAGTGTTTGACTCCTTAGTTCCTGGTGGCACTTCCTGTTTTGTTTCCATTGTCATAGTAACCCATTTGTGTCACCTGCCTTTTGTTCTTCACACGCACCTGCTTTTTGATTATCCCTTCTATTTAAGCCTGCCCTTGTTTTTCATTCGGTCTCGGATTCTCATTTGCTATTTGATGCAACAGGTGACGTCGCTATTCCCGCATTGTGGTAAAGACTTTTGTGTACTTTAGCTTCCACGCTATTTTGTTGCTTGTCCCTAGCTCACATGCTAGCGCTTTCTGTTCGTTTTGTCTTTAGTGCCTTTGTGCAAGTATTTTCTGTTCCTAGTCCGTTTTTATAGTTAAATAAATCATCATTCTTACCTTCACACTGTGTCAATCTCAAACTGCATCCACGAGAGAACAAAAACCACACCACGATGGCAGCAAAGCGTCACATCTTGCAATAACAATATGTCACGAAATATTAATTGGCATATAAATCATAATAGGACCAAAGGGTTACAGAAGCTCCTAATTTAGCTGCTGACATATGCAGTAACATAATGCATCATTTCTGGTTGTATTAATTTCTGAAAACTATTATTGATCTACATGCTGATTTACTAATTTTACTAATTTGCTAATTTAAAGTCTGGGCTTCCCTGCTCAGGCTGCTGCCCCCGCGACCTGACATCCGATAAGCGGAAGAAGATGGATGGATGGATGGAGGATGGATGCTAATTTACTGTAAAAAGATGGTTATTTTCTGTTGTAACAGTTTTATCTACACTTCTGTTTTAATGTAATGAGCACTTATTTGTCTGTTTCAATACTTAACATTAGTTTTGGCAATATTGCAAATGTGGCTATTGATCCAATACCAAGTGGTTATAGAGGAAGTATTGATCATACCAATGCTGATACTGTTACTTCAATTTTTTAGGATTAGGGTTTACCTTCAATGTAAACTGATTTTGGTGCATTGCCACGGCAAAATAAAAGTCGCCACACTTTGAAAATGAGGTTTTTTTTTTTACATGACAACAATTAAAGTGATTTATTATATTGTAGTCTCCAGAAGAAGTCCAAATCTGACGCGCTTTTTAACTTATTTTGCCAATCTTATGCTAAAAACCGGCCCAATTGAAAAACCTATTCCCTCCCATTCACACACGTTCATCTCCATGCTTCCCCAGACATACAACAACGATTTCTCGTTCTATGCCAATCCCCTTTCAGGCAATTTAGCTCTGTCTCAATTTGGCGGCTGCATCTTTTGCAGTGCGCATTTGTGGGGTGCTGACCTCATCGCTGTGCGCGAAGGCTGTCCCAATTCAAAAAAGTTCCAAGTGTCCTTAGAACCTGGTCAACAAATGTTTCCTTATCACCCCAAGAGCAGAAAAGTTGTATCTGTGTACACTTCTTGTCCTTTCATTTGCGAGATCCTTTGCGCGCTCAACTCTGAAAATTATTTTCAACATGGCGACGCAATGCGGAGCAGAAATAGCGACTTTAAAATGTAAGTAAAACTTTCTGTACAATGAACATCAACAACACACAATCATAAAACAGTAACACCAGCAGTTCAATACAGTTTAAATGGATATATAGCCTATTATTTGCAAACTAACTAACTAGTGATGCACCGAAAATTTGACTTCGACCACCGGAACAGCACTGCAGACACTGGATGTTATGACGACTTAAGTAATACGCACGTGATTGTCTGCAGCAGAGGCAGAATGTCTGCAGCAGAGGCAGGATGTCTGCGATGTGGATGTACTTTGATATATCCGAGATATACCCGCAGACAGCGATCTACAAAATGTGCAAATACTAAGAGGACAGTGGTGGTTTTTGAGGAGAGAAAGTTTAACTGGTGCAGCAGCGCAAAGCATTAACATTCACATGTTTTGTTCACACTAATTAAAAGGGTCAGAGCTGTCAGAGACAGTTTTAGTTTTATTTTTAAATATATTTTTGCAAGAAACACAACTGATAAATGGTAATGATGGATTATTGGTATGTTTGGTATTCTGGGGGGTTAAAAAAACAACGACCGGTATGTACACCAAATTGAACCAGAGAATAAATTAAGATCCAAACCGAGGATTTTGTGACATGGTCCACATTTAGTAATTTCATATTTGATAGTTGGACAGGCACTCCAGAGAGCCAATAGAATAGCCTGTAGAATGTATAAGCAATTACAACAATAGTCGTTAACCGTGTGCCCTCTTTAAGGTCACACTTCAACAAAGGAGACCTTCACTGTCCAGCCTTTGACTCCTGCTAGCATCTGACTTTGATTTTTGCAGATAAAAGAACAGTTTCAAAAATAGGAAAAGACCTTTACAAACGTTCAATAAGCCTCAAAGGTGTGCTTTAACACAGGGAGAATGAGGCCTAATAAAGATATCACTGGAATTTTATTAGTGCTGTCAAGCGCTTAAAAATAATGAGTTACTAATTAATTGAGATCTGTAATTAAATAATATTTTTTTTTAATCTAACTTAAAATGCTGTGAAAAGCCCTAATTTTGAGGTATTTTTATTTAAATGCATTACAATATTTTAAATATTACCTACGGAAAACACATTTTCTAATTGTTTTTAACAAACCTGAACAGTTTCAGTCTGTTGTACTTATTCACATAAAACATAAGGTCCATTAAAGTGCTAATTTTAACGCCTCAAAAACAGTAAGAACACTTTTCTTAGCCGTGAGTAACAGTGCCACTGCTAGTATATGTTACCATAGTGGTTCACGAGAATACATTTACCAAATACATTTCTATATTTGTCACAATGATAAACTTTTTAAATAGGATGAAAACAAGTGTTAGCTTTGGTTGGCTTTCCTGACTGTTAATCACATGTCTCACACAAGCGCATCAATGTGCAACATTACTGTATCTCCTGTTTTAACCCCTATTTAAAGTTAAAGTTAAAGTCCAAACAATAGTCACACACGGCTTACCATGAAGTTATTTCAGCTCTTCAACATTCAAACTGTTCTTACATTCATTCTACATTCCATCAGCATTTGAGTTCAGCTTCAGCATTGAGGCATTCACATACAATTTGTTAACCTGGTAATAAATACTTTTTAAACCTAAACTGTCAATAAAATTTGAAGTGCAAATAAAAATACAGTTTCACCACTTTAGTGATAATTTTTGCACTTAAAAAACTTCTCTATAACTTTAGCTCCATGCTTCTTCTGTTTGTTTGATAATGTCATTTCTGCCACAAGTAATGACAATTTGGCACGGCCAAGTAGAGAGCGAATGGCCAACTCAGTTTCAAAGTTGTTAGCAAACATGGCGTGCTGTTGTCACGTTAAGAGACCCTCTGGCCATGTTTGCTACCAACTTTGAACCCCATTCGGCCATACTCTGCTCAATGGTTAAGAATCACTGCTCTACGCTAAAAACAAGACAACATTCAAACGTACCATTAACAGGCACACAAGACATTAAAACAACGTTGAGAACTTATTGAATTAGGTCCTGACGTTGAGCAACTCAAACTTAACGTTAGATCAACATGCTTGTTGACGTCTATTCAATGTTGGGTTTTGCTGTTGATTTGACCCATGAATTTTGGTCATTTCCCAACCAATATTCTAACACACAAATACAACGTTGAAACAACATGACGTTTATTCAATTTTAGGTTGTGTCGTAGATTTGATCATTGACATTTGGTGATTTCCCAACAAACTATGTGGATCTTAACCTGACTCTCGCCAAACCCTTGTAGTTCGCTGAGCTCCACACAAGGATCTGGGTTCGAAGGCATTGCAAACTCCTTCAAGATAGCAAAAAATAATGAACCAATCCCGCTTGCCGGGCGGGATTTCATAGATGTGACGTAGCAACGAAGCGACTTTTTGATTCAAACAACAATGGCGGCTTGCAGCACTCCTGCGTCTTGTGCTGATATTGATTCTGCTATTACAACTGTTTAGTCGAATCTATCAAATATTCATTATTTAAAAGATGAACAGAGAAAAGCCTTGAAGGCATTTATTGTTGGCATGGATGTTTTGGCTCGTCTTCCGACCGGGTTTAGATTTCCCGACATCGCTCTCATCAGCGTCACGGGTTGATTTGAATGTGAGTGGTTGAAGTAGCACGTCATTCAAGATAACGGACAAGTGGTTTATCCAATCACATACAATTTTTTTTTTACAAGGCCCCGCCTTCTGAAATACATCTCCTATTGAGAACTCCTACATCATTGTGTGGAGCTCAGCGAACTACAAGGATCTGGCGAGAGTCAGGTTAAGTGGATCCAACAATAAACATCAATGTTGTCCCAATATACAAATACAACTATATTACTTTCCGAGTCAGTTTTAAAGGACAAGTATGCAAAGTCAACATTGTATTAATGTCCTGTGCCTGCTGGGTAACACCTTAAACATTACTGTGATTAATCAATGCAATAATTTGACACCCCGAATGTAATCACTTATTTTTTGTTTTAGAACGCAACTTACTGTACATGCAAGTTGGTTCAAAGCTCCTTAAACATTTCTCTGCCTCATCA
Source organism: Nerophis ophidion (assembly GCF_033978795.1). NCBI lineage: Eukaryota > Metazoa > Chordata > Actinopteri > Syngnathiformes > Syngnathidae > Nerophis > Nerophis ophidion. Next base: position 24,715,495 of record NC_084614.1, on the reverse strand, counting down.
TTGTCATGTGACCTCATACCAGGCAGGGGTAGAGGACTATTTTTACAAGGTGTGGGCGTTCATACCGTGGATACGCAGGCTTTTATTGCCTCTAAACTCTTAGGTGCATTGATTCAGAGCTGTTACACAATGCTTGTGCCACCCATCCTCTTAACCATTAGACACTCCAACACCCACACCTATGCACTCTAAGCACACATGTAACATTAAAATGAACGCCCGTGCTGCTTTCCTACACGCTCTTACATATCATGCGTGTTAGAACGCTCACCCAAACACGATCACTCACCCCATTCCTGCAGGCTTGCTCATTCAAAGCTTTCACCCAGCTCCTGAGACACTGTTCCCTGATTGACTTGAAGGACAAGAGAGAGGTCAACAGAGCTTTAACCCCGGCTTCAGATGCAGCTCCTCCATCCCGAGCCATACGCAGCTTCACCAGGAAGCCCCGCACACTCCCAGCCCAGCCGTGATGCTGCTGATGTTGACGCTGCTCGGCCGCCTTCCTGCTTCTCCACAGCCGAAGGAGGGTCAGCGAGTACTGCAAGAGCCAGGCCAACACTATGAGCATGGAGGCCAGGAAGAGCCCCACTAGACCCAGCCAGCTCAACTCCTGGAGCTCCATCACCACCTCCTGAAGCCTCTCATGTCCATATGGAAATGTTAGGACTGTCGGACGAGGGCAGATCAGGCCCCTTTAACCTGCAAGTACCAGCAAACATCCAGTGAGTCTTGCAGCATTTTGCATGATTGTAATATGCTAAACTAAAAAAATCAACAACAGGGATGGTGGTGCTGTAACGCAGTCTAAACTGTCTGAGGTCATGATTAAATACAGTAACTGCGTGCGCAAGGTGCATTTTGAAGAACAGGAGAATTAAAAAAAAAAAATCAGACAAACTATGCAATTGAACCCACCGTTAAACTTGCACGGTCCTGGCCGCAGCCTGCAGGGAAACGAAAGCAAGTCGCAGTAACCTGAAGCTGCCTTCATGGCGATAAACACTGGCACCAACCACACATGAGTGTGTCCCGTCGCGTTGTCGGGGAGCTTCGTGAGGACGTGCGTCGCATCAATAACGACGATTAGAAAGCGGTGTTTCGGCTCAACGTCGTCATTCTACCTGCTCTCATTGGTTTGGAACCTGTAATGATCCTCCTCTGTGACCGACTGTGAGTAACCTCTCCGCAATGAGCGCTTTGGAGGGAGTAGCGGTGGTGGTGACCAGCAGGAGGCGCTCGAGGTATAGGACCAGGAGAGAAAAACGGAAAATGAAGACGTACTTTCAAAATAAACTCGCCTTACGAGAGTCAGAGCTGACTAGGGAGCTTTTTTTTACAGAAATATTGTGAAAAAAGCTTTCAATAATCTGTCTGATTTAGTCCCAGTAAATTATATGAACAATAAACGTGCTTGTGCGTTAAAGTCATACAGGCCACGCTTTATTATGAAAGATGTAACCGGAAGTACACAATCCATCCGTAACTAGAGCAGGACGAAACAGTGGAGTTTTGCTGAACATTTTATTATAACAACTCCCAAGGATGTGAGTTCATGTCTTTATTTGTTGAGTTGTTGCTCATATTGTAGTCATTTTTCGTAGCAAGACCTGGTGTTAAAATGGCACCATGACGTGTTTGTATCTGAGTGGAGATAGCCGTAGCTTTCCCATTGAGCGACAGAGGAGGCGACGTCACGTCAGCTAGTTCGGTGACCTGTCAGACTAAGAAGGAGCAGCAACTAAAACGAATGAAAACATGTCGCCGTCGCCTTTCTTCCCGCTGGCGATCAATTGCTTCTTGTCAGCACTCGGCTGTTTGGCCACGTTGAAGCTGATTCCCGCTTTCAAAGACCATTTCATCGCGGCTAGATTGTACGGGATGGACCTAAATAAAGTGACCAAAAATCAAGTGTGAGTAATGTCGTCTTATATGAGGATAATGTTGAGAACAAATAAAATGTCTGATCATCTTCTACTTTTCTTTTCTAGTCCAGAATCTCAGGGTGTCATCAGTGGGACGGTCTTCCTCATCATCCTCTTCTTCTTCATCCCAGTGCCTTTCCTCAGCTGCTTTGTAGGAGATCAGTGTAATGGCTTCCCACATGATGAGGTAGACAACACACCATCCGAACCAGTGACTACAGGCTGACTCTTTTTCATTTTGTGTCAGTTTGTGCAGCTAATAGGCGCTCTGCTGGCCATCTGTTGCATGATCTTCCTGGGCTTTGCTGATGATGTGCTCAATCTGCGGTGGAGACACAAGCTGCTGCTTCCTACCATGGCTTCCCTTCCACTGCTCATGGTGTATTTCACCAACTTTGGCAACACAGTCATTGTGGTGCCCAAACCACTCAGGGTACTACTCGGGCTGCATCTGGATCTAGGTGTGTTTGGTTTGTTGTTTGAAGTTTGCACTGTCTTTAGCCACAACTTCAGCGTTGTATGTCATACAATGGGTGTGCCTTTGCAAAAATCACAATGCTTTGTCATGCCTGATAGAAAAGTAGTAGTCCCTTTTATAGTCAGTAATGTGATTTTTTTCCTTCAGATTCTAGCATATAAAGTTAACTACAGCAATGTAAGAGTTATAAACATACACAATGTACAGTTAAACCACAATAATAATGTTTAACATCAGTGAGAGTAAACAGTTAAATCAAATCAACTTTATTTATAAAGCACATTTAAAATTTACCACAGGGGTAGCCACAGTGCTGTACAATGGACAGGTTAAAAGATAATACGAGGACCGAGCAAACAACACAACACAAACAGAACATGATAAAAAAAATAAAAAAATAAAACATAAAAACAGGTTCACAGCAGGTGTATAATGGGGCGCCACTGCAGGATGGGTATCACTTAGTGTTAAAAGCCAAGGAATAAAAGTATGTTTTTAAGAGAGATTTAAAAACAGGAAGAGAGGAGGCTTGTCTAACACTCATAGGTAGGTCGTTCCAGAGCTTGGGAGCAGCAGCAGCGAAAGGTCTGTCACTTCTAAGCTTCAGCCTTGTGTCAGGGACTGTCAGTAGCAGCTGATCGGCTGATCTTAGGGATCGAGTTACAATTAGCTATTCACTCATTTATTTGTAGTGAGTTTAAAATGTTGTCATATTATAATTATTTTATATTATTTGGCCCAAGTTTTTAAAGTGAGTGTGAATGTTGTCTGCCTGTGTTGGCCATGCGATGAGGTGGCGACTTGTCCAGGGTGTAATCATCCTTCCGCCCGAATGCAGCTGAGATAGGTTCCAGCGCCCCCCGCGACCTCAAAAGGGACGAGCGTTAGATGGATGGATAATGCAGACAAATATAACAAAAAACATAATTTTGATTAGATTTTTTTCTCCTCCGGCTATCTTTTAATCTGATTTTGTTAAATCATAATTGCGAGTGAACATGCATTTGTGTGAATATGGAGTTGTTTTTTTTAACAGCTGTAGGATGCTTACACATTTCAGGCATTTAGAAAAGAATGTCTGAACCTTTAAATAGTTGCTGTGATGTATTGGCCATAAGATTATGTACACATGCAATGCAATCCACAATTCAAAAAAACTGTAGCAAATCATAGTATAGATCAGTATCATGCACTGCCATTCCCGGGCTACATCAATTTTGAATATACTACTACCACAAAAATTCACTAAATAACAGTGACACTGAGATACATTTTTATAAAACTCTAGAAATACCTAATATTGTGACTGCCTTTGTTTAACTGGGGTCTTTTAGGGTTCTTGTGCCTCCTTTTTGTCACAGTCACTTTCTAACGGCACCTCATCTTGGACAGGTATTCTCTACTACGTCTACATGGGCATGCTGGCAGTATTCTGCACCAACGCCATTAATATCCTGGCTGGCATTAATGGCATTGAGTCAGGTCAAGCTCTGTTTATCTCTGTCTCCATAGTCGTCTTCAACCTGCTGGAACTCAACGGTGTGTGAGCTATTATATTGTATGCATACTGTACACATAACTGATGCAAAAAGACTGTGTGATCAATATTTAGCTTGCCTTCTTGTCTTTCTTATGTTTTAGGTGACTACCACGATGACCATGTTTTCTCACTGTACTTCATGATACCGTTCTTCTTCACCACATTAGCACTTTTTTACCACAACTGGTACGTTGCAGCTCCCACTTAGGCAGTCAGTCAGTAAGATAATTGTTTTGATAGTCTTGTCAACTTTCCACCTATTTTTTCCAACAGGTATCCCTCATCTGTGTTTGTGGGAGACACTTTCTGCTACTTTGCAGGAATGACTTTTGCCGTTGTCGGCATCCTGGGACACTTTAGCAAAACAATGCTTTTGTTCTTTCTTCCTCAAGTGGTTAACTTCATCTATTCATTGCCTCAGCTTTTCCATATTGTCCCCTGTCCCAGACACAGACTACCCAGGTAAATGATCTGTTGACAACTCAAATATACACAGATCTATTGCAGCTCTAATGATTCCTTATTTCCTAAAGGTTGAATCCTGAAACAGGAAAACTGGGAATGAGCTACTCTAAATTCAAAAGAAAGGACCTTTCCAAACTTGGAAATCTCATTCTGCAGGTACATTTCTTGAATATACAGTGCGGGCCGTGCGTTTCCCACCTAGACCTTTAGTTATGTCCTACTCAGTCCGTCTTCAATAAATACCTCTCAAAATACCTTAATTCATGTCACCACATGACTACGGCTGGATAAATACTATACAAAAACACACTTTTGCACTACTGGTCATTGAACCACATCAATCGTGTAAAAAAACGGGATATTTTTCTGCGCCTTTAAAAATCAATAAACCCACATCAGCAATTAAAATATATCTTACGTGGTACTGTCAAAATCTAAATAATTGTAAAAAACATTAAACGTGAAAAAAAAAAAAAAATTAAATATTTGAACTCACAATTTGTAGGACCCATCCGACACCGTATAAGCCATATGTACCGCTCGTGGTTGGTTAATTCGAGAGGACGTGGCGGGCAAACCCCCGCTGGGACAACTTAGCTATCTTCCGGGGTCGGCCGACCTCGTCTCACAAGATGTAGTTTCTCTTTAAATATCATTCTTGAAAATGGCCTTGCAAATATATATCTGCCACCTAAACAGTTTTGCTCTCCTTCTTTGTGGGTTCAAAAAGTGGGCAGAGGTGTATGGCACCGGTGCCACTTCCTGCTTTCTAAAATCGCCACATGTGGTTGGATACTCACTTGGGAGTGACGAATAAGTATCCAATCACATCATATTTAACATAAGGCAACCTAGAAGGGCTACTGTCAACAACTTGTGATCTGCTTGGTTATTGCAACTGTCTGTCAACTGAATGTCCTCTGTTGGTTTACACTGCACAGCCACTACTAATGTTGATCCAGAAGGCCTCCGGTAGAATTCATACAGTGCTGGCAACCAGCTAGCTGGATTCAAAAGGGATAAAAGCGCCAACGTAAACTGGAACCTAATATGACATGAAGAGAATATAATGAATACTTTTATATATTTATGAAAAGTAAATAAAAAATAAATAAAAACATTTATTAATTTGCGATCATGATTTGTGTTAGGCCCTGCGATGAGGTGGCGACTTGTTCGGGGTGTACCCCGCCTACCGCCCGATTGTAGCTGAGATAGCTACAACCCAGCGAACCCCCGCGACCCCAAAAGGGACAAGCGGTAGCAAATGGATGGATGGATTTATGTTAGGTAGATTTGCAAAAAAAAGGATATCCAATGAGTGATTATTAAAAATGTTGTTGCATAATTGGAGAGGTTTTATAGTAAGTAATATGAGAGCGCAGTGGTTCCCACCGGACTGAAATCTATTTGTGGTGGTGTGTGTGTGGGGGGGGTATAATTGTCTAATTTGCATAATGTATATACAGTGAGGGCTTCACGGTGGCAGAGGGGATAGTGCGTCTGCCTCACAATACGAAGGTCCTGTAGTCCTGGGTTCAAATCCAGGCTTGGGATCTTTCTGTGTGGAGTTTGCATGTCCTCCCCGTGAATGCGTGGGTTCCCTCCGGGTACTCCGGCTTCCTCCCACTTCCAAAGACATGCACCTGGGGATAGGTTGATTGGCAACACTAAATTGGCCCTAGTGTGTGAATGTGAGAGTGAATATTGTCTGTCTATCTGTGTTGGCTCTGCGATGAGGTGGCGACTTGTCCAGGGTGTACCCCGCCTTCCGCCCGATTGTAGCTGAGATAGGCGCCAGCGCCCCCCGCGACCCCAAAAGGGAATAAGCAGTAGAAAATGGATGGATATATACAGTGAGTGAGTACAAATAAAGAAAAGCAATTACTCGCTAAATGTAGCGGCAAAGTGACTAAATTAGTAACATCAATACATTCTGCTCCGTCCTATTCTCTGGCAGACGAAGTGACTTTTAATGTATTTATAAGCGAAGGTGGACAAGTGGTGCCTAAATAAAAGCATTGGAAACAGGGAGAACGGCAAAATATCCCTAACACCTGAAAGTGTGATGCAGTGCAGTTCTACACCACTTAAAACTACCACTTTAATAACAAACATATAGTTGAATCCAAAACTCTCATAGATTGAATTCAAATTGAACATAACATCTTATAAGGAGGAGTTTTCAGTTTTTACAACCATGAGTTCTAGTTCTGCAAAAGCAAAAGTGTTTTGACTGCCAATGATATGAAGATGATAATAATAGAAAATTCAAATGGATGTCCTGCGCCTCATAGTTCATTTGAATGAGCCGCATCTTTCATTTCAACATATGAAACTGTTGCGCAGCAAAGTGTTTTGTCATGAGCATGCATGTTGAAAAAAAATACCACATAATATCAGGAGTACAGCAGGTTATTGTGCATCAAAGGTTTCTTGTCTTTATCCCCGAAAAGGTTGCAGAGCTATTGAAGCTTCTTGAGGTGCGCAGAGGCCAAGAGGGAGCTGATGAATTCATCGAGTGTAACAACATGACCATAATAAATCTAGTCCTGAAATTCCTTGGACCCACTCATGAGAGGAATCTCACTGTCATCATGCTGTTGATACAGGTAGAACCAGGAGACGCCACGACAAACAAACCTCTGTCTGCTTTTGAAAGGAAACGGAAGTTTCATTTTTGTTTTGTGTGTTTTGGTGCAGTTGATCGGCAGCACAGTGGCTTTTGGGATCCGTTACCACCTGGTGCGCCTCTTCTATGACGTCTAGATTACTCACAAGCAAACACAAGAGATTTCTGATGGAGAAACTTTTCTTTTTGAAACCAGTTTTCAAGCGCGTTGTGTGCCTGCCTTAAAAAAGATTATATTACCTCAGTTTGCTTTGTTTTTCACACTGCCGTAAAGACTTCTGTAAAATTATTCTTAAGGAGAATATCATGACATAGCAAGCTCTTTTTATTTCCTGCCTTATGTTGTGGGGTCTATCAATTTTCATCAGGAAAGTGTAACCATGTCATATTCACATTTCCACCCAAAAATTATATTTTTGTTCTGATTGTAATGAGTTTCCATCAACCACAATTCATTAATTGAAGTTGCTTATAGCGTGGTCTTGGAGGCCACTCCATGGCCATCAATTGATTCAAAATGCAGGGAACCTCTGTAAATAGAAGGGAGATCAATACATCAATTTAATAATGATGTTTTAATACTATAAAGTCCTCCAATGTTTATGTTAGAATCAAGTAAAAGACAAGCGGTAGAAAATGGATGGATGGATTAGATACTGGATCACGAAGTACAAAGGCCACGTTCAAACTGCCATCTGGTCCATTTAACAAATATATCAAGGTATCATGTAAAATGTTACCTTTTCAACATCAAACGGATGGTAATATGCAACATGAGAGTGTATTATAATGGTCTACTGTGTGGAAAATACAACTTTTTTTGAAGTTACTGAAAGATAAAGGCTGGTGTTATAATATAGAAGTATATTTTGTCACCAGAATATTTTGTCAAATTGCACTGGTATACTGTGTTTTGGAATGTAAATTCAAATGTGATGATGGGGATTTTAGATATGGTTGACACAAATTGTAAAATAAAAGCTGAAACAAAGTGAAGCACAATATTCTCTACTCTCTTATTTTATGCTGCCCTTTTTTTGCAGCAGCTGTTACTTTTTCTCTAGTATTGTACATGGTAATTGTTATATATTGTGTATTATATAATATATCAGTATATATTATATCAGGGGTAGGGAACCTATGGCTCGAGAGCCAGATGTGGCTCCTTTGATGACTGCATCTGGCTCTCGGATAAATCTGAGCTGACACGATAAGTAATGAATAATTCCACTTGTAATGAAAAATCACATTAAAAATATAAAACATTCTCATGCATTTTTATCTTCAAGAAGTTGCGTTAATGATAAGAAGTTATTTATTATTGGTTAGTGTGGGGCTTTCCCTCTTGTGGGTTTTCAGACCACCAAGCACCGACATGAAAGCCTGTTCCAGGGTTACAATATTGTTTTATTTTTCAATAAGTCTCTCGGGTGCTTTCCAATAATTGTCTTTTTCTTAGGGCCGGGCAACGATTAAAAATTTTAATCGAAGTTAATCGCACTATTTCTCCGATTAATCGCGATTAACTGCATTGTATACGCAAAGCCCAATAATGAATTCAAAAGTAGTGTGTAGTGCACCTTTATTGGAATATTCTCCCACATGAACAAAAGCGCCAAAACATTTGTTGTCCAAACACAATTTAAATCAGTCCTTGTTAAACAGTAGCAGTTAAATAGCATATTTTATGAAAATCAACTCAAAAAATGTAAATACAAACATTTAAGCTTATTGCCACTGCCAGGGTATTTAAGTTATCCTGTTTGTAATGGAAAATAAATATAATCTACATACAAATCTCTGAGCCACAATCATAACATCTGAACAGGCAATTTATGAGGTAACAGCAGAAACATTTTTTTTATCAGGGATCTTATGTTTAAAAAACCTATATTATAGGTAGTGGGCGGTTTTAGGGCCCTGCGATGAGGTGGCGACTTGTCCAGGGTGTACCCTGCCTTCCGCCCGATTGTAGCTGAGATAGGCGCCAGCGCCCCCCGCGACCCCGAAGGGGAATAAGCGGTAGAAAATGGATGGATGGATGGGCTGTTTTAGGGAATTTTTGATCAAATTATCCGTAGTAGCAATATTAATAATGTTGTGTTTATTCTGCGTAGTGCACTTAAAATAATTATGACCATATCTAGGAATTGATATGATGGGAATTTTCCGATTGTTTGCTTGGTGCTTTGATAAACTGAACGCATATACATGGTACTATATGGTGATGTTATGAGCCAGGGAAAAAAAGAACTACCCTACCCAGCATGCAACATGAGTGACGAGCATGCACGGTAGCCCGGTATAGGTTGTGTCGCCATGACGGCATCTTGTATGTTGTGATTTGCACGCTCTGAAAGCAAACGTTAAGAACTCAGCCAACACTCCTCGTCTGCATTATTGATAAATAGACAGACAACACATATACTCCGCTGCTTCACAGGCCGCTGGATGTAGCCGGCAAAGTATTCCCATGCTAGCTAGCCGGTCTAGCAAGCACGCGTCATTCAGTACAAAACGGCCCGATCTATCCACATTCAGAATTGTCTGGCGGTCGTAAGTGATCCCGGAGTGACCACGCTGTAAGCCAGCCAGGAAATTTGCAGAATTGTCCGATATTTTTGCCAAATGTTCCATCTTTACCAAGAGCCCCTCGACGCCGCGGGCGACGCCATCTTGTTAAGGAAAAGGCGTTAACAAAATAAAAGCATGTAAACAACATACGCAAATGTGCGATAAAATAATTGTCGGCGTTAATAGATTGATGAGTTAACTCGTAATTAACGCATTAATTTGCCCACCCCTACTTTTTCTATTTCGTTCTCGCTGTCTCCTGGCTGCTGCTTATAAACAGAGCGACAGGTGATTAGAAAACAAGGCCCAGCTGGGCCATCTACGCACCTGTCGCTGATTTCGAGGTCGGCCTTGGCAACATCGTGCTTCGCTGCAGGCCCACAGGCCACGCCCCTTCCACAGTTAGCTTCAGAATAACAATGTTATTCCAAAGAATAAGAGACCTATTATACTCTAGAAATGTTGGTCTTACTTGAAAATGCACACATTGAGTTGTGTTCAGTTTTGAAAAAAATATTATATGGCTCTTACGGAAATACATTTTAAAAATAGTTGGCTTCTTGGCTCTCTCTGTCAAAAAGGTTCCCGACCCCTGTATTATATATCCATCCATCCATGTTCTACCGCTTATTCCCTTTTGGGGTCGCGGGGGGCGCTGGCGCCTATCTCAGCTACAATCGGGCGGAAGGCGGGGTACACCCTGGACAAGTCGCCAGCTCATCGCAGGGCCAACACAGATAGACAGACAACATTCACACTCATATTCAAACACTAGGGCCAATTTAGTGTAGCCAATCAACCTATCCCCAGGTGCATGTCTTTGGAAGTGGGAGGAAGCCGGAGTACCCGGAGGGAACCCACGCATTCACGGGGAGAACATGCAAACTCCACACAGAAAGATCCCGAGCCTGGATTTGAACCCAGGACTGCAGGAACTTCGTATTGTGAGGCAGACGCACTAACCCCTCTCCCACCGTGAAGCCTTGTATTATATACTGTATATATAATATGTAAATATTACATATGTTTTTTTTTGTTTGTTTGTTTTTTTTAATATATTGCTCCTACGGTACATGTTTAGTCTACTTTATACCTGCATAATCCTTTCTAACCTTACACTTTCCATCCTTTGTAACTGAGCTATTGTGTGGAACAATTTCCTTTGTGGATCAATAAAGTTTGTGTAAATCTAATCCTAATATGTATTTATTTTGAAACACAATAAATGTATACAAAAACTCGTCCGAGGAATATATAAAAACTATTAAAAAAACTCAACTATTGGATTATTATTACGATATTTAATTACAACCCAAAATGTAGTCCAATAACTGTCAAGTACACGTTTCCTAACATTACGTTAGCGGAACCTTAAACACCCGGACAGTAAAATACATGTCCTTGTTTCCACCAGACCGTCTATGTTGAGGCACAACGCGCTGAAAGCAACATTGATGTGTACACTATTTCTGTGCTACTCCTACGCAGAATATTTTTTTCTTTTTTCTATTGTCCTTGCCTTGTTCGACCAGTCTCCATGAGTTTTGCTCCGTTTTTTAAACACAATGTAAAAAGGTCTTAAACCGTGCTACCTCGCACCAAAGTGGTGCTCCACCTTTGGAACGTAATTTTTAGCTTGGCATTTATTAGCCCAACTGTCGCTGAAAGAAGATGCCTCCCAACAAACGGCTACAAAAGAAAGAACTGCAGTTTGAATGCGAGTGGGCTGCGTGTCAGGAGTCGTTCAGTCAGATGGAGAAATTCTGCACTCATGTGGAGGCTCACTTGAACGCTGTCAACACGGCGGAAGAGGATGAAGAAGAACCTGAAGGTGAGTTGGCGTCAATCCAGTACTGTCATATAAACCAGTGGTTCTCAATTGGGGGTACACGTACCCCTGGGGGTACTTGAATGTATGCCAAGGGTACGTGAGATTTTTAAAAAATATTCTAAAAACAGCAACAATTCAAAAATCCTTTATAAATTTATTGAATAATACTATAATAAAATATGAATGTAAGTTCATAAAATGTGAAAAATGCAACAATGCAATATTCAGTGTTGACAGCTAGATTTTTGTGGACATGTTCCATATTGATTTTAAAGATGTATTTTTTTTGTGAGGTAATGTGTAAAATTAAAGGCCTACTGAAACCCACTACTACCCACCACAAAGTCTGATAGTTTATATATCAATGATGAAATATTAACATTGCAACACATGCCAATACGGCCTTTTTAGTTTACTAAATTGCAATTTTAAATTTCCCGGGAGTTTCGTCTTGAAAACGTGTAATGATTACGTGTACGCAAGACGTCACAGGTTTTTAGGAAGAATGAGCGCTACGTACACACACAGCTAAATGTCGTCTGCTTTAACGGCATAATTATACAGTATTTTGGAGATCTGTGTTGCTGAATCTTTTGCAATTTGTTCAATTAATATTGGAGAAGTCAAAGTAGCAAGATGGAGTTGGGAAGCTTTAGCCTTTAGCCACACAAACCCACGGTGATTCCTTGTTTAAAATACCTGGAGGTGAAACTTTCCTATGGATCACAGCGCGGTCAAGCGAACATGAAACATGACGGAATGTCAACCAGCAGGTTTCGGTGAGAAAATTGTGGTTAAAAAGTCGCTTCTTACCGGAGAAAAGGTGAGCTTGCCACGTCCACAGCTGCTGTCGACTTCCCTGAGACACTGCGCGTCAAGACACCCGTGGACGTACACCTCCGACTATCAGGTACTATTTAACTCACTAAAACACTAGCAACATAATAGAAAGATAAGGGATTTCCCAGAATGATCCTACTAAATGTGTCTAAAAACATCGGAATCCGTCCCAATGCAATCGCGTATTTGTTTTTTTTAACTTTTTGTTTTTTGTTTTATTTTTTTCTAGTCGGTCGCTATCAATATCCTCAAACACAAATCTTTCATCCTCGCTTAAATTAATGGGGAAATTGTCGTTTTCTCGGTCCGAAATGCACTTTTTGTTGGAGGCTCACATTATAAACAATGTGAATATGTGAGGAGCCCCCACACGTGTGACGTCATCGTCTGCGACTTCCGGTAGAGGCAGGGCTTTTGTCTTAACACCGAAAGTTGCAAACTTTATCGTGGATGTTCTCTACTAAATCCTTTCAGCAAAAATATGGCAATATTGCGAAATGATCAAGTATGACACATAGAATGGACCTGCTATCCCCGTTTAAATAAGAAAATCTCATTTCAGTAGGCCTTTAAGTTCATGAATCCAGATGGATCTCTATTACAATCCCCAAAGAGGGCACTTTAAGTTGATGATTACTTCTATATGTAGAAATCTTTATTCATAGTTGAATCACTTGTTTATTTTTCAACAAGTTTTTAGGTATTTTTATATCTTTTTTTCCAAATAGTTCAAGAAAGACCTCTAAAAATGAGCAATATTTTGCACTGTTATACAATTTAATAAATCAGAAACTGATGACATAGTGCTTTATTTTACTTCTTTATCTCTTATTTTTTCAACCAAAAATGCTTTGCTCTGATTAGGGAGTACTTGAATTAAAAAAATGTTCACAGGGGGTACATCACTGAAAAAAAGTTGAGAACCACTGATGTAAACAATATAACAGTTAGCACTATGGATGTTCTCTCAGTAACAATATCAGGAGCAGCCTTGCGTGGGACGGACTCGTTTGAGAGAAGATCAAGTCTCTTATTTTTCCTCAACTCGTTTAGCTCTTTACAATACAGACAACTGATTATGGAACACTACCAAATAGGGTAAAAAAATATACATTTGGCCACAACTATGTTTTAATTACATATCTGTGAAGTCATTGCATTCAAGGGTCATTTCACTGTTTTAGTTTCAGGTCATAGGTTGATTGGCAACACTAAATTGGCCCTAGTGTGTGAATGTGAGTGTGAATGTTGTCTATCTGTGTTGGCCTCGCAATGTGGTGGGGACTTGTCCAGGGTGTACGCCGCCTTCAGCCCGATTGTAGCTGAGATAGGCCCAGCGCCCCCCGCGACCCCAAACGGAATAAGCGGTAGAAAATGGATGGATGGACTTTCAGGTCAACCTCATTTTTAAAAAGCTGTTTCCTTTGTTGAAGGTTTCTATGGTGCATAACACAAGATGCCTTTGAGGGCGCTGTTGCCAACTTTGCGACTTCCATACTAAATATAGTTACTTCTGAGGTAGGGCTGGGTGATATGGCCTTTTTTTAATATCTCAATGTTTTTAGGCCATATCGCGATACACGATATACAGTGTGGCAAAAAAGTATTTAGTCAGCCACCGATTGTGCAAGTTCTCCCACTTAAAATGATGACAGGTCTGTAATTTTCATCATAGGTACACTTCAACTGTGAGAGACAGAATGTGAAAAAAAATCCAGGAATTCACATTGTAGGAATTTTTAATAATTTATTTGTAAATTATGGTGGAAAATAAGTATTTGGTCAACCATTCAAAGCTCTCACTGATGGAAGGAGGTTTTGGCTCAAAATCTAACGATACATGGCCCCATTCATTCTTTCCTTAACATGGATCAATCGTCCTGTCCCCTTAGCAGTAAAAACAGCGCCAAAGCATGATGTTTCCACCCCCATGCTTCACAGTAGGTATGGTGTTCTTGGGATGCAACTCAGTATTGTTCTTCCTCAAACACAACGAGTTGAGTTTATACCAAAATGGATACATGGATGATACAGCAGAGGATTGGGAGAATGTCATGTGGTCAGATGAAACCAGAATAGAACTTTTTGGTATAAACTCAACTCGTCGTATTTGGAGGAAGAAGAATACCGAGTTGCATCCCAAGAACACCAAACCTACTGTAAAGTATGGGGGTGGAAACATCATGCTTTGGGACTGTTTTTCTGCTAAGGGGACAGGACGATTTATCCGTGTTAAGGAAAGAATGAATGGGGCCATATATCGTGAGATTTTGAGCCAAAACCTCCTTCCATCAGTGAGAGCTTTGAATGGTTGACCAAATACTTATTTTCCACCATAATTTACAAATAAATTCTTTAAATTTCCTACCATGTGAATTCCTGGATTTTTTTTCACATTGTCTCTCACAGTTGAAGTGTACCTATGATGAAAATTACAGACCTCTGTCATCATTTTAAGTGGGAGAACTTGCACAATCGGTGGCTGACTAAATACTTTTTTGCCCCACTGTATATCTCGATATTTTGCATTAGCCTTGAATGAACACTTGATGCATATACCGTATTTTTCGGACTATAAGTCGCGTTTTTTTTTTTTTTGTAGTTTGGCCGGGGGTGAGACTTGGCCAAACTATAAATATATATATATATATTTTGGTTTGGCCGGGTCTCCCCCCCCCCGCTGGACTTTGGAGAAGAATGCGACTTATAGTCCGAAAAATACGGTAATCACAGCAGTACGATGATTCTCTGTGTCTACATTAAAACATTCTTGTCCATACAGCATTAATATATGCTCATTTTAAACTTTCATTCAGAGAGGGTTTGAGCCAATTTACCATGAATTGATTAACGTGGACCCCGACTTAAACAAGTTGAAAAACTTGTTCGGGTGTTACCATTTAGTGGTCAATTGTACGGAATATGTACTGAACTGTGCAATCTACTAATAAAAGTATCAATCAAAGGGAAATCACAACTAAGTCAATTGACCAAAAGTGTATTAAGCAGTAGCACAAACATTCATGTCATTTCAAAACAGAAAGTGCAAGATTGTCAGAGACATTTTAAAACAAGCTATTAGTGCACTTTTGTGCATGATGTCACTAAGATGACATATCAAAACAACACTAAATTAAAGTACACTTTTTGTGTTGAATGCCACTATAATAGTTTAAAACAAATAAAGTGCACTTTTGTGCGTGATGTCACACAAGATATTTCAATAAGTGTCAAATAAAAATGAGCTGCACAATAGGAAATCAAATAGTCTTTGTCCTTTGCTATCTGGTAGGTTACTGTGGACATTATCTCCTTTTGTTGTTGACTTTTTTTTTCATACGGTGTTGAGATTTTGTTGGTGTTGCACCGAATGGAGATGTGATCGGAAACGCGGATGCCGAGCGGGGCTTAAAACAAAGCAGAAGGCTAATCCCCACAGAACACCACTTTCCTCCATCCCGAAGACGGATTTAGATGGAAAATGCGAGACTACTGGTCTGGGTAAGGAGTCAGTTAAATTAGAACAAGTTTTTTCTGCTTTGAATGTTTCAGAGTTGGACATGTGTGTTACTGAGGTGGCTAACTATGATGCGTGCAGTTTTTGACAAGAACAAGAAAGTTTGATCACATTACGCCTGTACTGGCTCACCTGCACTGGCTTCCTGTGCACTTAAGATGTGACTTTAAGGTTTTACTACTTACGTATAAAATACTACACGGTCTAGCTCCATCTTATCTTGCCGATTGTATTGTACCATATGTCCCGGCAAGAAATCTGCGTTCAAAGGACTCCGGCTTATTAGTGATTCCCAAAGCCCAAAAAAAGTCTGCGGGCTATAGAGCATTTTCCGTTCGGGCTCCAGTACTCTGGAATGCCCTCCCGGTAACAGTTCGCGATCCCACCTCAGTAGAAGCATTTAAGTCTCACCTTAAAACTCATTTGTATACTCTAGCCTTTAAATAGACTCCCTTTTTAGACCAGTTGATCTGCCGTTTCTTTTCTTTTTCTTCTATGTCCCTCTGTGTATCGGCTGGGGACATCTCTGCGCTGCTGGTCCGCTACCCTTGGGATGGTTTCCTGCTGGCTCCGCTGTGAACGGGACTCTCGCTGCTGTGTTTGGACTGGACTCTCGCGACTGTGTTGTATCCATTGTGGATTGAACTTTCACAGTATCATGTTAGACCTGCTCGACATCCATTGCTTTCCTCCTCTCTAAGGTTCTCATAGTCATCATTGTCACCGACGTCCCACTGGGTCATTATTGTCACCAATGTCCCACTGGGTGTGAGTTTTCCTTGCCCTTATGTGGGCCTACCGAGGATGTCGTGGTGGTTTGTGCAGCCCTTTGAGACACTAGTGATTTAGGGCTATATAAGTAAACATTGATTGATTGATTGATTGATGTTGACATGTGGAGTACCACTCTTCATTCTCTAGCAGGTATAGCTCGGTTGGTAGAGCGGCCGTGCCAGCAACTTGAGGGTTGCAGGTTCGATCCCCGCTTCTGGCATCCTAGTCACTGCCGTTGTGTCCTTGGGCAAGACACTTTACCCACCTGCTCCCAGTGCCACCCACACTGGTTTAAAAAATGTAACTTAGATATTGGGTTTCACTATGTAAAGCGCTTTGAGTCACTTTGAGAAAAGCGCTATATAAATATAATTCACTTCACACACTTCAAATGATGCTACATATGAGCAGTAATGCTACTTTTGGTAGCAACGCTTTTTCCCCACACTTGACAAATTACGGTTGTCTGTTCGACATATTCCCACTTGAAGCCAAACCACCGCCAGACGATGGACCCCCTGCTGTTTTTCTTGGGAATTAATTCTTCCTTCATTTGTTACCAGATTCGCACCTTCTTTCTCTCGTATTACAGCTAACGTTACCCATGCTGCTACCTCTTTGCTCCGCGAGGGTGTATATGTAAGTGATGTATGTAAGAAGGTGCGCTTACTGTCTGTGAGAAGGAGAGACAAGAAAGAGTGAGAAGAGCATGCAGTGTGATGCTTGCAGCTAAAGGCAACTGCCTGAGAACGTATACTCGAATATTATGATATAGTCATTTTCTATATTGCACAGAGAAAAACCCGATATATCGATATACTCGATATATCGGCCAGTCCTATTCTGAGGTTAATTATATCATGTACAATTATCTTTATATGATTGGAAGTCTGCGATGAGGTGGCGACTTGTCCAGGGTGTACCCCGCCTTCCGCCCGATTGTAGCTGAGATAGGCACAAGCGCCCCCAGCGACCCCAAAGGGAATAAGCGGTAGGAAATGGATGGAT
Organism: Nerophis ophidion; assembly: GCF_033978795.1. Classification (NCBI taxonomy): domain Eukaryota; kingdom Metazoa; phylum Chordata; class Actinopteri; order Syngnathiformes; family Syngnathidae; genus Nerophis; species Nerophis ophidion. Next base: position 24,697,911 of record NC_084614.1, on the reverse strand, counting down.
GTATGGATGATTGGAAGTAGCACGTGTTTGTATTTGGTCTCATAATCCTTTAAAAGTATTGCTCTACTAAGGTCAACGTGCCCGTGTCCATCCGCGGCGCTGCAGAGAGTTCCCAGGAAAGTGGGAATCCCAAAAGAATATAGGTGTCGGGTTTGAGAGGAAGATTAAAGACATTAGCAACATCTGGTAGAATGTCTACACACAGGGACAGAGGATAGGGGTCAGAGGTCACCGGACCCAAATCGATCACAGGTTGACTAGTCAAGTAAATAAACTGAGTGGTATGCAGGCTGTCCGGCATCAAGATTTGACTTACAAGGAGAGGGGGTCTACAATAAATGGTATTTAAACACAGTGTTCTGAAAGGACAGCAGAGTGAAGAGATTTGGCACATTTCTTCTCCTAGAGCTGCAGCTCTAGTCTGAGGCTCGCTGAAACAAATAAAGCTTTTTGTTTGACGATTCCTCTTGGCGTCTCCTTGTCTCATCACCCATCACACGACCATCAATTTTACAACACTTCCTTTCTCAAAAGCGACTAGCAACAAATCTAGCAACAGTTTGGGATGTTTTGGAGACATGACGGCGGTGTATCTGCTGTTAACGTCCTTGTTAGAGTGTCCGACCTGAGACTGGAAGGTCGTGAGTTCAAACCCCGGCCGAGTCATACCAAAGACTATAAAAACGGGACCCATTGCCTCCCTGCTTGGCACTCAGCATCAAGTGTTGGAATTAGGGGTTAAATCACCAAATTCTTCCCGCGCCCAGCCACGGCTGCTGCTCAATGCACCCTTCACCTCCCAGTGGTTATGGATCAAATGCAGAGGATAATTTCACCACACCTAGTGTGTGTGTGACTATCGTTGGGACTTTAACTTAACAAATAACAGGTGCCCCTCCTCTCAGGCAATCAAGTTGACACTAGCCTCGCACAGCAGTTCCAGCTGCAGTCAGAGCAGAGCAGAGACCCTCACCCACTCTGTGCATAGCTGCCTTGGTTTATAGCGTAAGATGTAAGTGTTTCATTACTGTCACACTTTAAGTAAAAACAAACAAGGTAATGGTAATAAATCTGGTTTGTTCATGAATATCACAACCCTTCAGTCTTATGACCAAATTTGATACTTAAACATTTAACAATGTAGACCAAAGTAAAATACCACTATTTTAAGAATCAACAGAAGAAATTTATTTTACGATTCTAATCATAATTTTTTTTTTTTTTTAACTCACTATTTATGTATCCCACTTGTCATTCCTCTATCCCACAGCTTACATAGAAATCAATTATGCGAATGAGGCAACGATGTCATCTAGCAACTTACAGCAAATTTTATGACAGCCACCAGCTACTTTCCTTAATGAGGAGTTGGTGCATTGTTGTGAAGAAGTAGAGATGGCTTTTTTGAAAGAAGCCCTTAAAAAGACTGGCTTGTTTTTATACAGTAGTTCTTTATTTTTTTTAAACTGTTTTGTTTTTTGTTAGTTTTTTCAAAGAAACAATCACTTGTAGGAGTTCTAAAATGTGAATCAGAATAATTTAAATATACACCATCATAACTCTATTGGTGGGAATTATTTAGAAATATTGACTGTTTTTTTAATTTTTTTTATTTTCATAGTAAACATTCCATAAGACAATGCCACAACCCCATGCTTTGACAGTGACATCACTATTTTTTTATTTTCCTTCACCTAATTTTTTTTTACAATACAGCAAAAATACCAAAAAAGTAATAATAAAATCTATACAGACATTTTAAACATAACTTGAATAAAATGTGTAGTGCACAATAAAAATGTGAATACAAAATTGCACTACCCTATTTTGTGTGTGTACGTCTGAACTACTTAACATATCCACATCAGAACAATCAACCAGAAAAGTAAATCGGAAAGCTGCAAGTCCATTCGCCAGTTGAGTGCCGTGCACATTCACCGTGGGCAATTAATAAAAATTAAAAAAACTGCTCGCAACTGTGAATCAACTTTCATCTTTTACTTAAAAGCGCAGTTCAACAGACTTGATTCATTTGTAAAGGTCACATCTTTTTTGAAGAGTGGTTATCTGGTCGTTTGACATGTGACACGTGGTCATCTCAAGACTACTAATTAGATTTTTTTCTGACCAGACGAAAGAAACTGTCTTTGGAGAGACTGCGGGTTCTGCTCCATGGAGGGTCCTGAAGAGTTCCGGCGACATCTGTACTTTCACTGTTACCACACCAAGCTGAAGCAGCTGGGTCAGCAGGTGCTCAGTGGCCAGCGCAAACTTGGCACCTGCTCTATCGGTTACCAGAACCACAACATAGTTCCTGAAATCCCTGACAACTTTGTCTGCCGTTGGGAAGAGTGCGAGGTAAGCCTGACATGGTTCTAAAATGTTAACGTGGGATCCCCTGCACACTCAGTGGCATTGTATTCTGTAATCTAAGCAATTCTGTATGGAAAATATCCTTTAAAAACGTATCCTGTTCGTTTAAGCAACCACCTTATGAGAACCCGGAGTGGTTCTACCGGCATGTGGAGCTGCACACCTTGGCCATAGACATACCAGCGGGTGACTGTGATTTCCCAGTACGCTGTGGATGGAAAGGTAAATCACCATCTCAAGATTATAGCTTTTGATTGTCCCAAGCAATGCATAATCAAACAGCTTTGGCACATTTGGGTGTTGAGTTGATTAAGTTCTATGGTCCCACAGACTGCGAAGCTACCGCTAAAGGACGGGCTAAGTTACGGGAGCATCTACGCAGCCATACCCAGGAGAAAGTAGTGGCATGCCCAGGTTGTGGAGGGATGTATGCCAGCAATACAAAGTTCTTTGACCACATAATTCGACAGAGTGCCATGGAAGGTGACGGTATACGTTTTAGATAGGAACACCTATACAGTAGTACCTCAACTTTTCTGATGTGTTTCAAATCAACGTCTCTGAAATGAATTGAAATAAATTTAATTGGTGCTTTCCCCCATCAATAAATAAATAAACTTATAGATTGTATAGTACGTGGTATGTACTACTAACAACTACAGTAGTTTTATGTAGTTTAAATTAATAATTCACCTTAGTTTTATGGTGTCTCTTTCCAGCTACTTTTCTGTCAAACACCATCTACAGCTTTTCCATCATTTTATGGATAAATGTCCACTGTTTAGATATTATTTTAACATTCAAGGGTAGCATTAGACTACCCTTGGCGACACGCTTGGTCATGTTTTTGATGATTTATTTTTTATTTAATGATATGATCAATCTCTTATTATTCTAATGTCTGTCCTGGGAACTCACAATTTTTCTTCCTCGGATATCACAGAGTTCAATGTGACATTCACTAAGCCAACTAATGGTGGGGATGCTTGTAATTCAGATTTTTGCTGGCAATTTATATAACTATTAGCCGAGAGACTGTTCTTATCTAAAACCACTATTAAGTTGGGGCACTCTTGAGTTGAGGTTCCACTGTAGTAATATAGTTCCTCACATAACATGTATTTACTATTTGTTGTAGGTCAAAGGTTTCAATGCTCCCACTGTTCCAAACGTTTTGCAACAGAGAGACTGCTGAGAGACCACATGAGGAACCACGGTCAGTCATCACCTCAAAGGGTCTTTATCAGCAAATGAACATGGAATAACGTATTATACAGTATACTGTATATTTTGCACATTTGTACCTAATACATTGACCTATTCAATTTAGTATTGGAAGACGTTAATTAGATTTATGGTGGGACCCATACCAACCAGCCTCCTTGTGTTTATGATTATCTATCCATTTCCTACCGCTTGTCTCTTTTGGGGTTGCGGGGGGTGTTGGAGCCTATCTCAGTTGCATTCAGGCGGAAGGCGGGGTACACCCTGATCATATTTTTACTTTACCCATTTAGTTTTCTGTGCAACACAGAGTAGAAAGAACCAAGATGACTCATTTTAGTTTTCATCAACAATTTCGCAACCGCAGTCCTTATTAACACCCATCTGGCATTGTTGTTGTCATAATAACAAATTCCCCTAGCCTTTTGTTATCTACTTATATGATTCTTTGATATGCTGTAGTGTTACATTTAGGGTTTGCACCAGCATTAATGTTGTTTTACTGTAATGTAATATTTTTTTCTGTCTTATTGATACAGTGAGCCACTACAAATGTCCGTTGTGTGACATGACTTGTCCATCACCTTCAGCACTGCGCAACCATATTAAATTTCGCCACAGTAACGAGAAGCCTTACAGCTGTGAATACTGCGAATACAGGTAATATTTTTTAAGTCATATACCTGAATAATACCCTTGTGTTTATGTTCTTAGAAACTTTAGTGCCAATGTTCTCCCTCATTTGGGAGGGTGAGAAACCTGACCATCATGTGCAACTATTAGTGGACAAAAATTGCTTTTGAAATGCTTTTGTCGGTGATAGTCGGTGAGGTCATCGCTCGTGTTTTTCAGTGCAGAAATGGACATGCACAAGTCTATGTGGCCGGTGTCCAGCAAGCAACAGAAAGAAAAAAATGTCTGCGGCCACTGCAACAACACCGCGAGCAAAAACGTTAAAAGTATGGGGACATTTCACCCTAAACAACGTCAAAAACGTGAATTATTTGATCAATTATTGGATGGATTGATATTGCTCTTCATGGCAGTGTGTCTGCTATACAAGAGCACTTCAAACAGAGGCATGTCAGACATTTGGAGGATGCGGCCTCGGACTCAGTGTAAAAAATTGTCCGCGAGCTTAACTTTGTTTATATTCCTTTGTGCAGGTTTCTGTTGCATAAATCATGTACTGTATATACACAGATAATTCACACAATTTATATTGACGATACATCCTCTTTTACTTTAACTGTGGATGGTTACCTGACAGGCAGCGAACTGAAAATACAACTGTTAGCAAGTTTTGAGCAACTAAATGATGTGCGTTAAAGTGCAACATTTAAAAAATATTCCTGTGTACAAATTAGCATTTTTGTCCTCATTTTGAGGTCTTTTTTAATGTAATTTAAATTATGCAAGCTAAGAATAACCTGTAATTAATAAGGAATTAACCCAAGTTCAAAAGTGTGATTAATGTGATTAAAAACATTTATCGTTTGAAAGCACTAATTAATATTATTATATTATTGCAGTTCAAAGAAAATCAGTGGTAAAAGTGCTTGCTTTTAAAGGGGAACTGCACCTTTTTAGAAATTTCGCCTATCATTCACAATCCTTGTGTAAGACAAGAACTCATACCGGTATGTCTTTTTTTTTTAATGCATTCTAACTAGTTAATAAATGGCCTTACAATGGAGCCAATGGGAGTCGCTCTATTCTGCTGACTGTATAAAAGCCCTTAAAAAACATCCAAACATCTCCATTAAAGTTTTATATACACGCTGTAGGTATATACAAGTATGTAATTTAGTAACAGGCACATTCATTAAACCATTTGATATTTACGTATTTGATTATTTTAAGCATACGCCACGCATTAATTTAAAAAACGCATCACAACATTCACTTTTTTTTTACCACTAAATCACTAATTATTACTCACTTACTGTGCAACGTCTGCTGTCATTAGGAGGCTGGCTGATAGTGTTGTTATATTTCCGCTTTATATTGAAAAATTACTCATTAATCCTCTCGAAGAAAAGGGGGGGAGAACCAAGCGTTTTTTTCGTGACGTTATCGTCATTTCCCGGTCTAAATTGGCTGTCAAAGTGTACATCCTCAGCCTTCTACTGTCCAGGTGAGGGGCAGATTTATGATCTTGCATAAACCCCCACAAGCAGGGAAGCAAAGAAACACCTGACCAATCTACAGTATGTGGTAAACATAGGCACATGCTAGTGAACACATCGCCGCTGTAAATTGTTAGTCCGCGTTAGCGCTTATAATAACAATATCACTATTACTTGGTTAATACTCAAGTCACAACATTTTTAGACGACCTCCCACTGGCTCTGTTGTAAACAGACTTTTTAGTTAGAATACATACAAAAAATCCATTCATAATGATAGTGAACCATAAGCAAAATTCCATAAAAATTGCAGTTCTCCTTTAAATGGACAAATGTTTCGATTGGTATTTTCTATTGTTTTAATTTTTGTAAAAAAATCCCAAGTTGAAATTAAAAGCCAATGGATAAATAAGAACCACTAAATAAGTGACGTTTCATAATCCGAATAGTCGACTAATTGATAAGATAGTCGATGACTCGTCGACTATCAAATTAGTCGTTAGTTACAGCCCTGAAGTCGTGCTTCATGTTCCAGCTGCAAGAATTTGGTGGATCTGCGCAAACACCTGGACAGCCACAGCAGCGAGCCTGGTTACCACTGTGATGTTGCTGGTTGTGATTTTACCTCTCGCACCCTTAGCACCTTGAAAATTCACCACAAAAGGGAGCATGAGGTGAGGAGGGGTATTAAATTTATGATTGTTATTACTGTGATTTAATATATTTATACTCCCATTGTTTATTTTCAGGGGACTTTTATAGCCCGCTACAAATGCCATGTGTGTGATCAGTGCTTCACCAGAGGAAATAACCTCACGGTGCATCTGCACAAAAAACATCAATTCAAATGGCCGTCTGGACACCCGAGGTTCAGGTAGGTCTTGCTGATTAAAAACGCCTCCAGCTTCAATGTGGTGAAGGCCTCCCTGTTTCCTGCGCCAGGTACAAAGAACATGAGGACGGCTTCTTGCGGCTGCAGCTGATCCGTTACGAGAGCGTGGAGCTGACCGAGCAGCTGATGCGAGAGAGACAGAATCGGCATGACGAAGAGGGAGCTGTTGATTCCCCCAGTGCCGCGCCTTCAGAGATGCAGGTGGAACTGAGAGGTCTGCTGCTGGAGGAACAAAGGACGGAGGCGCCCGATATCAGCTGTGATGAGAGCGCTCAAGAAGAGGGCATGTTGTACGTTCTTACTGGAGGTTTGACACAAGCGGTGGACAACTCTTTCGTGTTGCAATATCAAGATACTGCTCGGGAACAGGAAATGCAGACAGTTTGACCACCTCCACCATGAAATCTATGTTGGCTTTTGTTGTGGAGTTTTATAAGTATGGGTATTAGGTGGCGGCCTGTTTTTACTTTTATTTATCTGGTTTTGCCAACATTGTGGACACCCAGATTATTTCCAAGTCATCTTACTATGGCATCCTTACATATGCCGACATCATCTCCTGTAATATCGACCTGTAAGATTGATAATTAAAATGACAAATGTGAAGTCTACCATCTGTTTAGAAAACTTTATAGCTAAGCAAAGTCAAATGTTTAACTTTCTTAGATTAATCACAGGGCTGCTGTGAATCAATTTTGATTACTACAATTTAATATTTACTTTTGATGGGGTTTCATTTTGCGCATGTAAATGAGCCTCAAAAAATAGGAGAATATATATATGCGCTTGACGTATAAATCTGCGCTGCAACCACCTTTTTTTCCCAATTGTGGGTTCAATAAAAGTCTATTCTATTAGCATTTTTAATAGCATTAAATGCTGAATTTCCCCCAGGGATCCATAAAGTACTTCTATTATATTCTATACACATGTGGGCCAAAATAGTAGAAATATTTACAAATGTGAGGCAATGATTTTATGTAAATTGACATAAAGTCGTCCCTTGTTTGGCTACACGACATGACCGCAATAAATGATCTCTGCGAAGAAGTAATCATTATTTATACATTATAGAGCAAAAAAAGATTAGTTTATGAAAAATCACAACAACAAAACATTTAAATGTCCCCATTGGGTATTTTGTGTGTATGATTTTTAAGGACACAATGAATTTATTCAATTTTTGAAAATGGCATAAATTGTGGAAAAACTGAATTGCTGTGAATACTTAATGGATGAACTGTAAAGATGAAATGTAGTATTAATTTATTCAATTGCCAAATTGGGAAATGAGCAAACAAACCTGTTTTCAAGGCTTGCATGGACGTTTTTATGGATACTTTTTTCTATGGACTTGGATTTCGTCCCCTGTTAATAATCACTGTTAATTGGATTCAGACAAGTTTGCGACGATATGAAGTAGAAATCAACAATTATAAATCAAATATTTTCATATAAAAAACCTGTTAACAGCCTTATAAATTAGTTGTTCAATACTATAAGATCCCTCTTGACATGAAATGACACCCTTTAGTCACTTTTACGCTCTTTTAATCTAATATAATAATGTTGCCACGATTCTATAGTGTGCGGTCTGATTGGTTTGGTCTCTTCTAGTGGCTAATACTACTGTACCATTGATATTTTGTCTATTTTGCCATGTTTATGCTTGAAAATGCGGAATATAAGCCCAGTATATGGTATAATATGCTTTTTAAAAAATCAACAATGTAGTGAAGCGAGAAGTCACAAGGGCTGGCTACTGAAGTTACCAGTATTATCCAGTCAGACCTGTGTACCCGACCAATTTTAGACTGTTTCTAACAAGATCGGTCAAAAGGTACTCACACGACTACAGAGCACCATGACTGCTTGAGCTGATACTCTGTGGTACTTCCGCATTAGTTTTTCCATCCATCCATCCATCCATCCATTTCTACGGCGTGTTTCAACATGTAAAAATGCCCTGTTGTGCAACACGGGGCTGCTCCATCTGCGAAAAGTGTGGAAACTCTTTATATTGCTTTCCCCAAAACCTGGAAAGGTGACACCAATAGAAAGTGAAGGTTCGCCATCAACACTGGAGAGCCACAAACTACAGTGTCTTGTGTGAGGTGAACACACGGCACAAAGTCTGCGTTTTGTTCAAGAGAGAAGACACAGAAACTAATACAAATAATAGACAAAATCAACAATTAAAAAGATGGTTTGACAAAAACAGACTATCCTCAAATCTCAGTAACACTAAAATGTTATCCGGTAAAGACTGAAGAAAAAAGTTAAGTACAAATACAACAGACATTGACAAAGTACAATACATTAAATTTGGGGGTGTGATAATTGATGATTAAATGAAGTGGAAATCTTATATAAAAAGTATACAACAAAGTGGGAAGAAATATTTAAATAATGAATATAGCGAAATATGTTCTGGAACAGCTACAATCGGGCGGAAGGCGGGGTACACCCTGGACAAGTCGAGGCGCCAGCTCCCCCCGCGACCCCAAAAGGGAATAAGCGGTAGAAAATGGATGGATGGATGTTCTGGAACAAAAATATCTCTGTATTCTTTACTGCTTGCCAGTGTTACCATATCTGAGTTATTGTGCAGAAATATGGGGAAAAAAGTACACTTATTCACAAACCATGTTACCAAAAAGAAAGATCAGTTAGAATAACACATAATGTTGGCTATCGAGAACATTCAAACCCTTTTATTGTTTCAATCCAAATTTATGAAATTCAATGTTTTGATGCATTTCCAAACAGTTACAGTTATGTACAAAGCTAAATAAGTGTAATAAGTTTATTTTATGGGTCGTTCTGTGTATTTCTTTACATGTATTGTGCCATCTGGGAGCAATAAATGTCAGAACGATTGCACTTGCATGCCTACGGGAGCACACATTTGGTAGCAAAGATGGCACCTCTTGTTTAGTTGGCCATACTCTTTCCATAAAGGCTCTGTGTCCAGTGTACTAGCGCACCCCCTACAGATACTTTTGCTTAATCGCATCTCAGAATTAAATCCTATTTGTCAGTGCTAAGGCTAACATTTTATAGATAAAAACATATAGTAACTGATCCAAGTTGACTTTAGACTGTTGATGTATTGTGTTTTTTCAAAGCTAAATTCCAACACGCTGTAAACTGTAAAGGATACTCTCAGTGCTCCAGTGTCACCTTCTTACATAGTGGTGTTGCCTGTGTGAAGAAGATTAGGCAGCACAGAGCTTAGTGGTGGTGTTACTCCTCTCATTTTCTTCACTCTGGCTAATGTGCGAGGATGGGCGTGTGTTGCACACCACCATAACTTTCTAGATCTGCTCAGCAAAAATAATGACGTTTAATCCTTTGCTGCTGCTGCTGTTCACATCCTTCCAGAGGGCAACTTGTCAAATGTCTGAATGGATTGAAGAGGTAGAAGGTAGTGGTAAGATCTACTATGCTTTTGTGTTTGTTAGTGTCATTATGGGAAAGAGATGTTCAAAAAATCTAATCAGTCTTTCCATTAGGTGAGACCGATTGGATCCCCCAACCAAATTTTCTAGGGGATATCTACTGGTCAGGGACAGCCCCACTTTGTGTAGGAGGCTGCAAGGCGCGCCACCAGGAGCTCAGACGAGATCCTTGTGGAGACTCCAGCTGCTGCTGGCTGGGATACAAATCCCTGTGCCGAGGTCAGTTTTATCTGTAATGACTGGGGATTTGCCGATCGATCGGCCCCCAATCAGTATCAGACGATTTTCGTGAAAAAGTATGTGATTGCAATTGTCGATTAATGCCAATAACAAACGCCAATACACTCTGGCTGTCACTGTATTTATTTTTAATCCCCCGGTTGACAAGCGGCTAGCAGCTATTTATCTGTCTCCATACACAGTGTGGAAAAGCTCCCCTAAGTTAATAATAATCATCTCCATTACGGCAAATAAACTGCATTTCTCAGTATCCTACGTATCATTATCAAGTTACATTATTACTGGAGGACAAGGCTAAACATGTTAGACACTGAGAGAACCCAGGCATGCTATTGGCTAAGTTATAAAACAGGGGTTCTTAAACTATTTTAAAGTTGCGACCCAACCTTTTTTACTACATAGAGGCCCAGGAAACTGAATTGGTAATCTTACACTTTATTTTTATCATATTCAACAATTATACTTATGGTTTAACAAAATAAACCTTTTTAAACACCTCAAAGGTGGCGTTTTACCTCAAATCCTCTGTTCCATGTCATGTTTTGTTTTTGTCAATAGTGCTGTATGTGTGTGTTTGGATGTGTGTATGTATGTTGTCTTCTCTTCTTCTATTATTGTTTTTTGTTTTGTTTTGTACAGCTCTTTGTGCTTGCCTGTGCATGGAAAGTGCTATATAAGTAAATACAGTTTGAAATGATAAGGAAGCATGTCTTAAACACAAAGGTTATTATCAAGGCTTAAAGGCCTACTGAAATGAGATTTTCTTATTTAAATGGGGATAGCAGGTCCATTTTATGTGTCATACTTGACCTTTTCCCGATATTGCCATATTTTTGCTGAAAGGATTTAGTAGAGAACATCCACGATAAAGTTCGCAACTGGAGAAAAGCCCTGCCTCTACCGGAAGTCGCAGAGGATGACGTCACATGTTGAGGGCTCCTCATATATTCACATTGATTTTAATGGGAGCCTCCAACAAAAACAGCTATTCAGACCGAAAAAACGACAATTTCCCCATTAATTTGAGCGAGGATGAAAGATTCGTGTTTGAGGAAATTGATAGCGACGGACTAGAAAAAACAACAACAAAATACGCGATTGCAATCGTGTTGCATTGAGACGGATTCATATGTTTTTGGAGACATTTACTAGGATAATTCAGGGAAATCCCTTATGTTTCTATTGTGTTGCTAGTGTTTTAGTGAGTTTAACTGTACCTGATAGTCGGAAGTGTACGTCCACGGCCGGGTGTTGACGCGCAGTGTCTCAGGGAATTTGACGGCAGCTGTATGGATGGCACAAGCTCAGCTGATATCCGGTAAGTGGTGACTTTTTAACCACAATTTTCTCACCGAAACCTGCTGGTTGACATGTAGTCGGGATCCATGTCCGCTGTGATCCATACTAAAGTTTCAACTCCGTGAATTTTAAACAAGGAATCATCGTGTGTTTGTGTGGCTAAAGGCTAAAGCTTCCCAACTCCGTCTTTCTACTTTGATTTCTCCAATATTAATTGAACAAATTGCAAAAGATTCAGCAACACAGATGTCCAAAATACTGTGTAATTATGCCATTAAATCAGACGACATTTAGCTGTGTGTGTGCGCAGCGCTCATATTCATAACAGCCCGTGACGTCACGCGTACACGTCATCATTACGCGACGTTTTTAAGAAAAAAGTCCCGGGAAATTTAAAATTGCAATTTAGTAAACTAAAAAGGCCGTATTGGCATGTGTTGCAATGTTAATATTTCATCATTGATATATAAACTATCAGACTGCGTGGTGGGTAGTAGTGGGTTTCAGTTAGCCTTTAAGTCAGACTGTTAACAAACAATAAATACTAATCAAATATACTGCAAAATAAGAGATTCAAACTGATAAAAAAATCAATTGACTTACAATTACGTTGTGCTAAAATGAATACATTCTAACTAAATTAGTAATAATAATATATCTGTCTTAAAAAAGCTGTCAATAACATTTAGCGCAAATGAAAAAATAGCTTCACCAATTTAGTCATAATTTGTGCGCTTAACAAACTTCTCTGAATTTAGCTGCTGACTTCATCTGTTTGATATTGTCATTGCTGCCATGAGTGGTTGAAAATTGTATTACAACTGAGAAACATTTTTATTGGCGGTCATCTATAGCAGTGTTCCCCAACTTTTTTGTAGCTGTGGACCGGTCATGAAAAAGGGAGGTTTTTGTCATGAAAAAGGGAGTTTTTTTTGGGTTGGTGCACTAATTGTAAGTGTATCTTGTGTTTTTTATGTTGATTTAATTAAAAAAAAAAAAGAAATTGATAAAAAATTCTTCTGCGGCCCGGTACCAATCGAGCTGCGGCCCGGTGGTTGGGGACCACTGATCTATCGGGTCATTCACGGCCCCACAATGGTTAATAAACACTGCTTTAAATAAAACTAAGAAACAAGTTCAAATAAAAGAAAACAAGGAACTAGTTTAAATATAGTATTAATATTGTTTAACTGTCAATAGCACTCACTATAAATGAATTTAAAAAATAAACAGTTAATACCCATGATCGTTTTAATATTGGCATTTAATGACTTCATTCATAAATGATGAGTATTGGCAGCATAAAACCCTAACAATAATACCGCACATGCTTTTAATGTTACAGTGAACTGCGGGAGGCCAGATGTGGACTACAATGGGATCGTGTATGGAAACGACTGGTGGGTGGGATCCGTGGTGAGCTACGCCTGTCGTCCTGGCTTCATGCTGGTGGGAAACACCACCAGAACTTGCCTGTCCGATGGCCTCTGGACTCCCAAACCTTCCTGCTTGAGTGAGTAAACACTATAGAGCAAAAACCACTTTAATATCCCACTTTTGTCATTTTGCTTGTAGGAATGTGCAAAAGGGGCTCCATTGAAATCAGTGAGGGGGAACTGAACGGGACGTGCAACTCCACCTGCGCCTATAAAAGTTACTCAGGGCCTCCCAAGCTGGGCTGCACTCAGATACACAACTGCAAGCAGAAGAAGACCGGCTGGAAGCGCTTCTTTGCTCAGTGTGTGCCCTGCATCTGCGACTGTGGTCTGTCGTGCTGTGAGTAACGTCTCTACCTTTACCTGCTGCTGCTATAACGTCCTCCTTGTTAGCAGGAGCAACATTTCTTTTAATACACCATCAGTGCCAAGTGCTTGATGCTGTAAGAATCAATGGCCTTATGATTTAATGCCCTAGCAATAAAAGTGAATTAAAATGTGAAAAAACCCCGATGCGTGACTCTTATCTCTTGTTCTGATTTCAGTATCCAGAGGCTGAGCGAGGACTGACAGTAAGAGGACGTGCTGAGGATGCAAGTGGCAATCTTTCATGACATTCATTGAATTCCTTTTGCATTTCTTTATTACTCCGGTTTTGGACGACACAACACTATTCGGTGGAATAAGGTCCTACTGCAGGGGTCGGGAACCTTTTTGGCTGAGAGAGCCATGAAAGCCAAATATTTTAAAATGTATTTCCGTGAGAGCCATATAATATTTTTAACACTGAATACAACTAAATGCGTGCATTTTAAGTAAGACCAACATTTTTAGAGTGTACTAAGTCTCTTATTCTTTTTAATAAAATTGTTATTCTGAAGCTAGTAATAAACAGTAATAGTAAATAGTAAACCAGTAATAAATAAAATAATTCTACAATTAATGCAACTTCTTGAACAGGTGCGGTGGAAAACGGATGAATGGATTAAAATGCATGAGAATTTTTAATATTTTGAACGTTAGTTATATTTTGAGCGTAATTATCAATTACTTATCGTGTTAAGCAATGTCAGCTAAGATTTATCTGAGAGCCAGATGCAGTCATCAAAAGACCCACATCTGGCTCTAGAGCCATAGGTTACCTACCCCTTTCCTACTTGATGAAAGGCACTGGAAAATTCACTTTACTAATGATCTCAGCCCAACATAGTGAATCACGTGTATGTTTCACTTCATTTCTGTGCTCTTTGGAAGCACAGCAGGAGTGAAAGCGTTTAGATTAGCGGCTCCTGAAGTAATTGAAACCTTAATCTCATTGCTAACAGGAGGAGCTCCAGTCTGGAAGCTCGGATTCACATTTAACACAGAAACAGTACACTGTTGTAATTTTTCATTAATGAACTAACTACACAGTTTTTGTGTGTGGAAAGCATTGTGCAAAATTTAAAGTGTAAATGTTACAGTTGGCATGCTGATGCTGTGTTGATCTTATTAACAAGATCTTAATGTACCTGATGGTCATGTATTAGCAGCCTCTGGTGGCTGACGCTAACTCATCACATCACAGCACCCATTAAAATATTGTAACTTTTCTAAAAGATTAAACGAAAAACCAAAAGAAGAAACTACAACATTTATGTGACTTTTTCCACTCCACTCTGAATGATGTTTATTTGGACCAAGTGCTGAACCTCAGCACAATGTGTTCATTTTCTGCTGGGGTGTAGCAGCCAATTCCTGTACAGACATGAAAAAAAGTGTTAGATTGTTATACTATCTTATTTTAAAATATTTATGCTATATATTATTTTGTTCCAAAAAAAATCCTGTATTTCCCACTTTTCTGTAACTCTTATTTTCTACTAAAAGTGTTACCACGTCCAGGTTTCTCAACTTATTCAAACCGTTCCTTCAAAATGTTAGTCAACCACTACAATGTTGTTACTTCACAGAACTGTAAAACTGCAGGATAGCATTAGCATGCCACCTTTTTTTTTTTTTTAAATGTAAAATTTCAAATGCAGGTGTACACCTCAGCATCAAATATTGTTTTACTTAGCGCATGTTAAAAGTTAGCATCCCTCCTTTTTAAGTTAATTTTGCAGGTTTACACCTCCTAGTCAAATATTTTGGTACTTCACAAAACTGTAAAACTGCATGGTAACTTTACCATGTTAGCATGCCACCTTTTTTAAAAATTCATTTTGCAGGTGTACACCTCAGAGTCCAATATTGTGTTACTTCAGGCATGTTAAATGGTAGCATGCCAGCTTTTTTTCTGGCTCATTTTGCAGGTATACGTTTCAGAGTCAAATAAGTGTTACTTTATCAACCTTTAGTATGCACCTTCTTCATTAATTTTGCATACAATGTCAACCCCTTGGAGTCAAACATATTGTTACTTCACGTGTGCTAACTTTTAGCATGCTACCCTATTTGCTGATTTTCCATATATAAATTGGCCCTAGTGTGTGAATGTGAGTGTGAATGTTGTCTGGCTATCTGTGTTGGCCCTGTGATGAGGTGGCGACTTGTCCAGGGTGTACACGGCATTCTGCCCGAATGCAGCTGAGATAGGCTCCAGCACCCCCGCCACCCCGAAAGGGACAAGCGGTAGAAAATGGATGGATGGATGTCAGAGTCAAATATTTTGTTTCCAGGTGCATGCTAAATGTTAGCACGCTATCTTTTTGCAGGTGTACGTCTCAGAGTCAAATATTTGTTACTTCACATATGCTTACTGTTAGCATGCTACCTTCTTCACTAATTTTGCATATAGTATATACACCTCGGAGTCAAATCATTTATTACTTCACATGTGCTAACTTTTGGCATGCTACCTTCTTTGCTGTTTTTGCATAGCCTCAGAGTCAAATGTTTTGTATCTTGATGCGAGCTAAATGTTAGCATGCCATCAATTTTTTCTGGCTCGTTTTGCATGAATACGTCTCAGAGTCAAATATTTGTTACTTTACATATGCTAACTGTTAGCATGCTACCTTCTTCACTAATTTTGCATGTAGTATTTACACCTCTGAGTCAAATCATTTGTTACTTCACATGTGCTAACTGTTAGCATGCTACCTTCTTCAATAATTTTGCATATAGTATATTCACCTCAGAGTAAAATATTGTGTTATGTCACGTGTGCTAACTTTTAGCATGCTACTTTCTTTGCGGATTTTGCATAGCCTCAGAAACAAATATTTTTGTTTCCTTGTACATGCTAAATATTAACATGCTAGCTTTTTTTATCTGCCTCATTTTCCAGGGATACACCTAAAAGCCAAATGTTTTGTTTCTTTCCGCATGTAAAACGGTATCATGCTTCATACTTTATGCTTCATGCTCCATACTTCAGCTGAAATGCTATCTTTAATGACATCAAGTTGTTCGAGATTGTGATTTTTGACATGTTTACATGACATCCTAATAAACGGTCATTTTCGAATCATGTTAAAAAATGTACTGATCTAAAAAGAAGCACCTGCACACCAAGTTCAAAAGGAGTTGAAAGAAGTATTTTGAAAGGAAAATAACAGAGATGTACTTCCCAACTAATGTTAAAAGGCTAGTAATGTATACAACTACAACAACTTAAACTTGCATTCCTGTTATGTTAAAGGGAAAATTAAAACATTTTAGGTCCTTTGGTGAGAAAGTTGAACAAATCCCTTCACCCCACAAATAATATTTCATCTGAAGATACAAGTATTTGTATCTTTGCATTGAGTTATTACAGCTATATTTAAGGTGAATAATCACACACACTAATAGGTGTCCCGCAGCAGGAAGTTGACCAAAAACACAAAATCCCTTGCCTCATTACAGCTCATTAAGTGGCTCTCAGATGAAATGCACTCCGGGGAGGTTACTCACCCACATCGAAGCGCGTGTACTCCCCCGAGTTTTCTGACAGAAGCTCCCAGTAAGTTTGATCCTTGTCATTTCCAGCCACGCCGTTCACACTCTCCAGAAACAGACCAAAGTTAGGGTCCTCTTTCATCGTGAACCTGGTGGGTGCAAACCATTAGAGCACTGAAGTAAACTGCTATAAGAAAATAGATATACTGTAGAGTGTGGGTTGGAGTCTCACTGGAAGCCTTGATGGGCCTCCTGTATTCTCCTCAGAGCACCTAGCAGCACCCCTCCCTGCACCACTGAAGTGAAGTAGGTTTCAGGAGTCATGTTGGACATTTCGTTGACCACCGACAGCTTGATGGCAAGAGGAGCCTGACCTGCACAACACAACATAATAGTTCTACGCAGCAAACTATAACCACAATTAAAACAAAAACATTCATACATTTATTCTCAGGGCATTCAATTGTCGTAGAAGATGTTTCGCCTCTCATCCACCAGCTTCATCAGTTCAGATCTAGTCTTAAACTTAGATTGGTCTGATGTACATCTGACCAATCTAAGTCTATGAGCATGAACTGATGAAGCCTACTTAGATGAGTGACAAATAGTCTTCTAAAACAAAACAAACAATCCAGTAGCGACAATTGAATGACCTGGATGAATAAGAACATCCATAGACATTCACACATTTTAGTTAATGGATCTCAACATTTACACTCACCTCCATTCGTTAGCACCACTTGAATGGAAAACAGCAGAAAGCCCGCAAAGAGCAGAGTCATTCTTCCTAGCGCCATCCTGTATGATTCCTTCCTTGCTGCTGGCTTCTACTTATATTCTACCTCCAACCCCTCACCTTCCTTCATGTGACCGCTTGGTAAATAAAGTGTCTTGAGGTGAAACTACAATCTCAACTGTAACACAAGCGCCTTCCTTTCAGTCCGTGTATGTCGGCGTAAATCATTTCTTTGATAAATGACCTGCCTTTGTGAGACTAAGAGGTCATGTGTACAACCATGCACCTACAGGGAAGTGCACAATCTTTATTTTCACAAGGTAAATACATCATTATGCAACCCACATCCTGTGAAGTAAAATAAGACAAGGAACTTGTACATGGCGTACATATTGCAACTTTCTTGTAGAAAACAAAGTATATATATGCACCCAGGAAAATACACATTTTAGACTTATTAAAAATATCCTGTTCGGCAGCTATACAGTACACTTTTTTATTTTTATTTAAATGGACATAAATCTATATTATTGTATCATTTAGTCAAATACACACTGAGTGACCACCCTACTTATTGTAACCATACATATACAGACATGCACATGTATTAGTATTGAATGCATAACAACAAAGTACATTTCTGCATTGTAAATGAAAAAGTTGGACCTAGAATGCAATTTTTGGGGGTGTCAAACTCATTTTCATCGTGTGCCACACACATTACAGTTACGGCCACCCTCAATTGTGAAACTTATAATGATACAAATGCATAACTGCCTCATGATATACAATTTTCTCCTCATTTGACAAATATCATCCAAGCAGGCTCAAGACATTGATAAAATCTTGATTATACATACAGTTGTGGTCAAACGTTTACATGCACTTGTAAACAATGTAAAGTCATGGCTGTCTTGAGTTTCCAATTACTTCTTCAACTCTTATTTTTTTGTGATAGAGTGATTGGAGCATATACTTGTTTTTCACAAAAGACATTCATGAAGTGTGTTTCTTTTATGAATTTATTATGAGTCTACTGAAAATGTGACCAAATCTGCTGGGTCAAAAGTATACATACAGCATTGTTAATATTTGGTTACATGTCCCTTGGCAAGTTTCACTGCAATAAGGTGCTTTTGGTAGCCACCCACAAGCTTCTGGCAAGCTTCTGGTTGAATTTTTGACCACTCCTCTTGGCAAAATTGGTGCAGTTCAGCTAAATTTGTTGGTTTTCTGACATGGACTTGTTTCTTCAGCATTGTCCATATGTTCTGAATGGGGTTTATGTCAGGACTTTGGGAAGACCATTCTAAAACCTTTAATTCTATCCTGATTTAGCCATTCCTTTACCACTTTTGACGTGTGTTTGGGGTCATTGTCCTGTTGAAACACCAGACTGCGACCAAGACCCAACCTCCGGGCTGATGATTTTAAGTTGTCGTGAAGAATTTGGAGGTAATCCTCCTTTTTTTATTGTCCCATTTACTCTCTGTAAAGCACCAGTTCCATTGGCAGCAAGAGGCATAATACTAATACCACAACCAAGGTCTTATCTTTGTCCATGTAATGTCATTTTTTTGGACGAACAAGTACTGTATGTGGTCCAATCACACTATCACAAAAAAATAAGAGTTGTAGAAATGATTGAAAACTCCAGACAGCCATGACGTTCACAAATGTATGTAAACTTTTGACCACGACTGTATATGTTTGTTTTTTTTACTTCTAAACAACGTTGCAATATAGTTGTATTTGTAAATTGAGGCAATGTTGACGTCTCACTTTGGATCCACGTTGTTGGTTGAGAAATGACCGCAAATCAATGTCACAATCCTTTTATTTTTTTTATTTTTTTTTTCTTTGTCATGAAAAAGGGACGTTTTTGTGGTGTGTGCACTAATTGTAAGTGTATATTGTGTTTTTTATGTTGATTTAATTTAAAAAAAATATATACATATATATATATGTATATATATTTTTTTTAAATAAAAATGAATAAAGAATTGTTCTGCGGCCTGGTACCAATCGTACATGTGTGCTAACTATTAGCATGCTACTCTTTTTGCTGATTTTCCATATATAAATTGGCCCCTAGTGTGTGAATGTGAGTGTGAATGTTGTCTGTCTATGTTGGCCCTGCGATGAGGTGGCGACTTGTCCAGGGTGTACACCACTGCCTTACATCAGTGGTTCCAACCACTGATGTAAGGCAGTGGTTCTCAAATGGGGGTACGCGTACCCCTGGGGGTACTTAAAGGTATGCCAAGGGGTACGTGAGATTTTTTTAAATTATTCTAAAAATAGCAACAATTCAAAAACCCTTTATAAATATATTTATTGAATAATACTTCAACAAAATATGAATGTAAGTTCATGAACTGTGAAAATAAATGCAACAATGCAATATTCAGTGTTGACAGTTAAATTTTCTGTGGACATGTTCCAAAAATATTGATGTTAAAGATTTATTTTTTGTGAAGAAATGTTTAGAATTAAGTTCATGAATCCAGATGGATCTGTATTACAATCCCCAAAGAGGGCACTGTAAGTTGATGATTACTTCTATTTGTAGAAATGTTGATTTATAATTGAATCACTTGTTTATTTTTCAACAAGTTTTTAGTTATTTTTATGTTTTTTTCCAAATAGTTCAAGAAAGACCACTACAAATAAGCAATATTTTGCACCGTTATACAATTTAATAAATCAGAAACTGATGACATAGTGCTGTATTTTACTTCTTTATCTCTTTTTTTCAAACAAAAATGCTTTGCTCTGATTAGGGGATACTTGAATTAAAAAATTGTTCACAGGGGGTACATCACTGAAAAAAGGTTGAGAACCACTGCTGTAGAGAGCTGGCACAGGTGTGCATTAATTGCTCCAACGGGGAGGATACTAGAAGACAGGTGCGGTCAGGGGCGTCGCCAGACAGATTTCAATGGGGCACGTGCCCCAGTAAAAATTTCACCGATAAAAAAAATGCTTCAGAGTTTTAAGTCTACATAACATAGACAACAGCGCACATACTACTTAGTATGGTAATTGATTGCTACTGTATTCACTCCAAGTAACAATGAGCACATGGCTACTTAATATGGTAATTTATTCACGTGTGGATCGAGACTTTGGTTGAGAGAGAGAGAATGAGAGAGAGAGAGAGAGGATGAGAATCACTGCGTGAGGTAGATAACGTTAGCCAACAACAATTTGTTAATTACATTATTTTGATTTTGATTTGACTCAAACTGTAACTCCTTGATGGATTTAAGAAAGTTATTCGCCAGCAACAGAAAAGAAGCAGCAGGAATGAGAGATGTAAGTGAAGTCCTAGCTAGCTAGGCAACATCATTGTCTTAAGTTGATGCTAAGTTAGCTAACGTTATTCCTTGTATCAAGACAAACATATTCATTTGCTGTACGAGCTGTCGGGGGAATTTCCAATCAACATGAAACATAATGTTGGTTATTGTCTGCTGGTTCTGCATCAATGATGATTTGGAGTAAGCATGTGTGAGTTGTGTGCTTCTCAAATGGTTTATCTTCAGGAAGAAAAACACTTTTCCATATCATCAAGTCGTGAGCCAAATTTATTTTCTTAGTTTATTTCGAACATGACATACATACAACATTATACATCAGTTAATTTAATCATTTCGCAATACACAATACATAATGTCCAAAAAGGAGTAGGAAGAAGCAAAGCTTATTTAATCCTACCCCTTTTCCACTTCAGAGCGCCCACAATATATATCTTCATTCACTGACCTTCTTTACAGCAAAATGACATCTGTGAGTGAGTAACACAGCAGTTTTCTAACATGTACTTAATTATTTCAGTCATTATTAACATACTAAGATGAAGAATATCTTATTTTCAATAAGTTTGAAAGTGTTTCTCATAATACTTCTTCTTTGTACTTTGTAAGCACTATTAATTTGAACAGCCTCTTAAACTGGGTCATACCAGTACAGTGTTTAACTTCTTCACTTAATCCATTCCATAATTTAATTCCACATACTGATATGCTAAAAGTTGTAAGTGTTGTACGGGCATACAAATGTTTTAAGTTAGATTTTCCTCTAAGGTTATATTTCTCCTCTTTATTTGAGAAGAATTGCTGTACATTCTTTGCTAGCAGGTTATAATTTACTTTGTACATCAATTTAGCTGTTTGCAATTTTATCAAGTCATCGAGCTTTAATAATTTTGACTCAATAAATAAAGGGTTTGTATGTTCTCTATATCCAACATTGTGTATTATTCTAATCGATCTTTTTTGTAACACAGTTAACAAATGTAGCGCACATTTGTAGTTGTTTCCCCGTATTTCTGCACAATAACTCAGGTATGGTAACACTAGCGAGCAGTAGAGAATATAAAGTGATTTTTGGCCCAGGACGTATTTTGCTTTATTCATTATTGAAATATTTTTTGCCACCTTATGTTGTATGTTTTGTATATGAGATTTCCAGTTCATTTTATCATCTATTATTACTCCCCAAAATCTGGTTTCTTTTACCCTTTCGATATCTATTCCATCTACTTGTATTCGTGTCTGATGCTCTTTTCTACTGTTACCAAATAGCATTATTTTAGTTTTACTGAGATTCAAGGATAGCCTGTTTTTATCAAACCATTTTTTTAATTTGTTCATTTCTTCCGTTATTATTTGTATTATCTTCTATGTGTTCTCTCCTGAACAGAAAGCAGTTGTGTCGTCTGCAAATAAAACTAACTTCAAGTTTTTTGTATCTTTGCAAATATCGTTTATATAAAGATTGAACAATCTTGGTCGCAGTATTTTTATATCATTCAAGTTTATTTCACAGAAAAATAGCACAGTAGACTTGTCTTGTTAATCGGTGTGACTTTGACTAAAATAATCTTGTTTTGTCACCAGAAAAATGGCTACAGCTAAAGCATCTGGTTTTGTTTCCAGAAAAAATAGTAACATTTCTGTATTTGTTTTCAGAAAGATGGCTGAAAATATCGGGTTTTGTTGCCCCGTTTAGATTGAAAAAATATATATATTTCCATGTCTGTCCTGAGTCTTCCTCCAACTTATTAGTCGGTTTGCCTTTTGCTAAAATACTCACTAACAGTCACTAGAAAAATGGCAATAAATATCTGGTTTTGTTGCCACAATTTGATTTTTTTCTCCCTAAACTTTTTTTTTTTCATGCACACATCTGACTGCGACTCACTGAAAATGACACACAATCCACTTTTATGTCACGACCCAGCAGTTGGGAACCACTGGTCAACTGTATAACAGTTACTGTAATATTTCCATGTCTGTCCAGAGTGATTGAGCACTTTGCAAAAATAAAAACGAGACGTTACAGTTTACTTCTCAGAAAATGATTCCCTGAACAGACACACAAC
Source organism: Nerophis ophidion (assembly GCF_033978795.1). Lineage (NCBI taxonomy): Eukaryota > Metazoa > Chordata > Actinopteri > Syngnathiformes > Syngnathidae > Nerophis > Nerophis ophidion. The sequence continues at coordinate 24,674,868 of NC_084614.1, read as the reverse complement.
AGTTGTTTATTTATTCTACTACTGTGGCTTTACTGTTTTGTGTATATTTTATAGTTTTGTGTATCTGAAATAGGATTCGCCACATTGCCATAAATGGAAATTAAATAATATAAAAACCCCAGAGATGTAGGGGTGCTTTATTTTTTGTTTTACTTTTGTAGATGTTAAATTTGCAGATGATTACTGCAATATATATTTCAAAAAGATGCATTGCTATTCGTTTTTGCTTTTACCAGTAGCAGTTTAGAAGTCTGGAGTAAAAAAGTGCACAAGTAGGTCAAATGCATTAGTTAATTTCAGGTGGTTAATCAAAGATCCATACAACATAATCTGATATGATTTCATAGTTTAAAGCACTATTTATGTATTTTTCTCTGATAAATAAGTGCTAAAAATGTTTTTGCTTGCGCGCTTTGCACGCTCACACGAATTATTTGTGCCCCAGGTGTGCCCCAGTACAGTATTAGGTCTAGTGACGCCCCTGGGTGCGGTGTTCTAAAAAGGCGCCTTGGTTTCCTCTCCGGCGTGATGTAAGCCAAGGCACGTCGGGCCCGCTTGAACGCGAGTAACCTCGCCTGCTTTACCGAAAATAACCCAGCGACTGCAGCATCAGCGCTGATCAGCTGCGCAGGTGCGGTCGTTAAAGAGACAGCGGTATTCAAACCCGAATCAAGACGTGCGATTCGGAATATTCAGATGCGATCGGTCGGCGCCCGTTTGATCAGGCGTTTAAAATGAGCGCCAACGAAGACGCCGCGTTGATGAGCAGCCTCGCATTGCAGTGCATTGAATTGACTCCCACATGGTAATAAGCAAAATATTTATGTTGTTTTTTTTCTTCCCTCCCTTCTCCCGGGCTTCTCCAATCGCATCCCAGCTGCAACGCCCTGCAACGTCCCTGGCCCCCGTGCATGCGCGCGCACACGCACGCAGCTCTACTGTTGCAGCATCACTGTGTGTACATGCTCTTCATCCTCAGCATCAGCAGCCTCCTTTACCTCCTCTTCCCTCGTACAGATGCCATGAACACGAGTGGGGTGGATCTGGACGTGATTTTAGTCCCGGGAGTTGCAGTGGATGCAGGATCATGATGGTGAGGATGATGATGACATGATGAGCGGCAGCCGCACCCCAGGACATATTTTGACCAAAGAAGAATCCTTCCTCTTTTTTCTTTGCTCCGATTTGGATTGTGTTGGTCTTGGACACACTTGGCCGGTTGCTTGGAGCTTCTGATGTGCCGGGATTGTGTTGTTTTACCCCCAGTGGACGGCTGCTATCACATCCTGACCCATTTCAAAACACAACAATAAGTAAGTGCAGTGTGTGTGTGTGTGTGTGCGTGGGCCGGATGCAACAATGTGTAGGAATGCCTGGTTGTGTGACCTTTAAATATATATTTATATATCATCATCTTTCTGGTTAACAGGTGCTTTTTTTTTTTAAAGCGCCAAACATTTTCCAAGTGCTCACGTGTCGTGGCTGCAGGGGGCCCCACATGATGACCGAACAGGCATAGGCAGGCCTTCATCTGACTAAGAGGCCATTAAAGTCTGGTTTTACAGGGCTTATAGGCAGCCTGGTAATGGAAATTCACTAATGGCATAGTGATCAATAGAAGCAATGTTGTGCATGTGAGGATATGTTATTACAGGCCGATGGAGTTGGTACACACACTGATCACATGTTGGGTCCATCAATGTTTTTGTTTTGTAAACGTAAAACATATAGCAAATAATATTCTCTGATTAGTCTTTTCTGCTTATCTACCAATGACACATATTAGGATTATATACCTGTAATATTTAATTCATAGAATATATAGACACAGTTGCCATATAGCAGGGCTAGTCAAATTTGCAAAAGCATTCCTAACAGAGCTCCTGTTGTATAATGCAGTGGTTCTCAAACGTTTTCCATTAAAACAAGGCAGAGGTTATATTCAACAAGTATATTTAATACAAACCCTGTTTCCATATGAGTTGGGAAATTGTGTTAGATGTAAATATAAACGCAATACAATGATCTGCAAATCCTTTTCAACCCATATTCAATTGAATGCATTACAAAGACAAGATATTTGATGTTCAAATTCATAAACTTTATTTTTATTTTTTGCAAATAATAGTTAACTTAGAATTTCATGATGGACCCAACATGTGATCAGCGCCACACATTTTCGATGGGAGACAGGTCTGGACTGCAGGCGGGCCAGGAAAGTACCGGCACTCTTTTACTACGAAGCCACGCTGTTGTAACACGTGGCTTGGCATTGTCTTGCTGAAATAAGCAGGGCGTCCATGATAACGTTGCTTGGATGACAACATATGTTGCTCCAAAACCTGTATGTACCTTTCAGCATTAATGGTGCCTTCACAAATGTGTAAGTTACCCATGCCTTGGGCACTAATACACCCCCATACCATTACAGATGCTGGCTTTTTAACATTGCGCCTATAACAATCCGGATGGTTATTTTACTCTTTGTTCCGGAGGACACCACGTCCTCTGTTTCCAAATATAATTTGAAATGTGGACTCTTCAGACCACAGAACACTTTTCTACTTTGCATCAGTCCATCTTAGATGAGCTCGGGCCCAGCGAAGCCGGCGGCGTTTCAGGGTGTCGTAGATAAATGGGTTGGGCTTTGCATAGTAGAGTTTTAACTTGCACTTACAGATGTAGCGACCAACTGTAGTTACTCACAGTGGTTTTATGAAATGTTCCTGAGCCCATGTGGTGATATCCTTTATACACTGGTGTGGGTTTTTGATGCAGTACCACCTGAGGGGTCAAAGGTCTCCCCATGTCTAGCATTAAAAGATTACAGTTGGTACAAAATGCGGCTGCTAGACTTTTGACAAGAACAAGAAAGTTTGATCACTTTACGCCTTTACTGGCTCACCTGCTCTGGCTTCCTGTGCACTTAAGATGTGACTTTAAGGTTTTACTACTTACGTATAAAATACTACACGGTCTAGCTCCATCCCATCTTGCTGATTGTATTGTACCATATGTCCCGGCAAGAAATCTGCGTTCAAAGGACTCCGGCTTATTAGTGATTCCCAAAGCCCAAAAAAAGTCTGCGGGCTATAGAACGTTTCAATTCGGGCTCCAGTACTCTGGAATGCCCTCCCGGTAACAGTTCGAGATGCCACCTCTGTAGAAGCATTTAAGTCTCACCTTAAAACTCATTTGTAAATTATAGCCTTTAAATAGACTCCCTTTTTAGACCAGTTGATCTGCCGTTTTTTTTCTTTTTCTCCTATGTCCCACTCTCCATTGTGGAGGGGGTCCGGTCCGATCCGGTAGCCATGTACTGCTTGCCTGTGTATCGGTTGGGGACATCTCTGCGCTGCTGATCCGCCTCCGCTTGGGGTGTTGTCCTGCTGGCTCCGCTGTGAACGGGACTCTCGCTGCTGTGTTGGATCCGCTTTGGACTGGACTCTCGCGGCTGTGTTGGATCCATTATGGATTGAACTTTCACAGTATCATGTTAGACCCGCTCGACATCCATTGCTTTCGTCCTCTCCAAGGTTCTCATAGTCATCATTGTCACCGACTTCCCACTGGGTGTGAGTTTTCCTTGCCCTTGTGTGGGCCTACCGAGGATGTCGTAGTGGTTTGTGTTGTGGTTTGTGCAGCCCTTTGAGACACTAGTGATTTAGGGCTATATAAGTAAACATTGATTGATTGATTGATTGAATATCATCGCTTACGTGCAGTGATTTCTCCAGATTCTCTGAACCTTTTGATGATTTTACGGACCGTAGATGGTAAAATCTCTAAATTCCTTGCAATAGCTCGTTGAGAAATGTTGCTCTAAAACTGTTCGACAATTTCCTTACAAAGTGGTGAACCTCGCCCCATCCTTGTTTGTGAATTACTTAGCATTTCATGGAAGCTGCTTTTATACCCAATCATGTCACCCAACTGTTCCCAATTAGCCTGCACATCTGTGGGATGTTCTATATAAGTGTTTGATGAGCATTCCTCATTTTTATCAGTATTTATTGCCACCTATCCCAACTTCCTTGTCACGTGTTGCTGGCATCAAATTCTAAAGTTAATGATTATTTGCACAAAAAAAAAATGTTTATAAGTTTGAACTTTAAATATGTTGTCTTTGTAGCATATTCAACTGCATATGGGTTGAAAATGATTTGAAAATCATTGTATTCCGTTTATATTTGCATCTAACACAATTTCCCAACTCATATGGAAACGGGGTTTTGTATTTTGGACACAAACATTACGTACACTTTGAACAGTAACACTGTTTTGATATGGGAAAAATAAAACACTGAATGTAAATATTGATTCAAATGTTTGGCGTGCCACAAGATGGAGGTGTTGTTATACATACATATATATATATATATATATATATATATATATATGTATATATATATATATATATATATATATATATATATATATATATATATATATAGCAGTGGTACACCTACCACAGTTTGAAAATAACTGGTACAACGGAACTTGGACCATTGAAAACACACTGGCAGATCCTTGCAGCGAATAGGGATGCACTGATCGATTAGTATCAGAAAATGTTTGTAAAAAAAAGTATGTGATTAGCCATTGTCGATTAATGCCGATCACAGACGCCGATCCTCACTGACTGATAAGTATAGCTAGCGGGTGATTATGTGTCATACACTGTGGAGCCGCTGCCCTAAACTAATAATAACCTACATTACGGGAAATAAACTGCAATTCTTAGAATCTTTAGTATAATTTTCAAGTATATTATCTCTGGGGGACAAGGCTAAACATGTTACACACCGAGTTCCTGGCTCCTGAGGTAACCTACCTTAAAGAACATAAACAATAGATGCTTAGTAAAGTTTAAGTGTGGATGGAAGCACGTTAAAGCAGAAAGTAAGGAGATACATTATAACAGGAAATTAACACATAGATTAATAAAAGTCTAGAGAGAGGATAATGTAACAACTGTTGTTGACGTGTCATCATTGTCACTGTCAGTACACGACACGTAAGATCAGAGTGGGTCGATCCATAAATTGGTGTTGTCAAAATTGAGGATAGTATTAGTGTGTGTGTGTATATATACATACATACATACATACATACATACATACATACATACAGTACTGGCCAAAAGTTTGAACACACCTTCTTATTCAATGTGTTTTCTTTATTTTCATGACTATTTACATTGTAGATTGTCTCTGAAGGCATCAAAACCATAAATGAACACATGTGGAGTTATGTACTTCACAAAAAAAGGTGAAATAACTGAAAACTGGTTTTATATTCTAGTTTCTTCAAAATAGCCGCCCTTTGCTCTGATTACTGTTTTAAACACTCTTGGCAATCTCTCGTTGAGGTTCAAGAGGTAGTCACCTGAAATGGTTTTCACTTCACATGTGTGCTTGAAGGTCATTGAGAGAATGCCAAGAGTGTGCAAAGCAGTATTCAGAGCAAAGTGTGGCTATTTTGAAGAAACTAGAATATAAAACATGTTTTCAGTAATGTTAACCTTTTTTTTTTTGAGTACATAACTCCCCATGTGTTTATTCATAGTTTTGATACCTTCAGCGACAATCTACAATGCAAATAAATAGTCATGAAAATAAAGAAAACGCATTGAATGAGGAGAAGGTGTGTCCAAACTTTTGGCCTGTACTGTATGTATGTATGTATATATATATATATATATATATATATATATATATATATATATATATAAATTATATACAGTTGGGCAAATAAGTATTTAGTCAGCCACCGATTGTGCAAGTTCTCCAGCTTAAAATGATGACAGAGGTCTGTAATTTTCATCATAGTTACACTTCAACTGTGAAAGACAGAATGTGAAAAAAAAATCCAGGAATTCACATTGTAGGAATTTTAAAGAATTTATTTGTAAATTATGGTGGAAAATAAGTATTTGGTCAACCATTCAAAGCTCTCACTGATGGAAGGAGGTTTTGGCTCAAAATCTCACGATACATGGCCCCATTCATTCTTTCCTTAACACGGATAAATCGTCCTGTCCCCTTAGCAGAAAAACAGCCCCAAAGCATTATGTTTCCACCCCCATGCTGCACAGTAGATATGGTGCTCTTGGGATGCAACTCAGTATTCTTCTTCCTCCAAACACGACGAGCTGAGTTTTTACCAAAATGGATACATGGATGATACAGCAGAGGATTGGGAGAATGTCATGTGGTCAGATGAAACCAAAATATGACTTTTTGGTATAAACTCAACTCGTCAATACAATATCAGCAAAAGTCATAGTACATAATTGTAATATTTTATAGTATGGAATTTTGGAAAATGCTTGCTCATGTGAAATTATTCAGAGAACAATATTAGTTATAAAAAAACAACACACGAGTATACTTTCACTGGCAGAATAAGCTTTTGTACTATGTTGGCTTATTATTGACCATATTATTATCAACCTTTGTAACATAACATATTTACCAACTGTAGTAGATTTATGCTGTATCTTTTAATATCTCTGCAACGCCTAACCGGTTTGATTTCACATTTTTGGGATTTATGCAGATTCTAAATACACAGAAGCAGGTACCATTTGGTAAGAAAAGTTGGTTTTGTACTATAGGGATTGAAAGGGAGTGGTAATGTTTGTTTTGCAGACACTTAGTTGGCAGAATAATTCATTAAGTCAAACTCATGAGGTGGTATGTTGAATGATGTCTATATGTTTCTTACTGGATACTTTTTAAAATGCTTCTGCATTAGATACTTTGTATCCGTTGGTAATATGCAACTGTAATTAATTGATACTTGTTTATATTGACAAATGTGATATGCAACTATAGACTTTTGTCTGCATCATTGTTCAATTAAGGACACTATTACATATGTCTAGCTTGTGTGCTATTGTGTGCTTAACTGCTGTGTAGCTGCTGTCTCCCAGTCATCTAGTATAGCTGCTGGTATCCGAGCATATATATGAGATCTTGATTTTTTGCTGATGTCGGAATAATATCCGATATCAATATCGGATCGGGAGAACCCAGAGTAACGGATGCTAGTTAGCGTGGCTGTGTGAGAGTACCTTGTATAAAGTTTGCCTTAAGAGTTGTGCTGGACAATGAGTTCAAAGCCATTGGTGTTTTAGCTTATTGTCTAACACCACTGGACATAACTCTCAACCAGTAGGAATTTGTGTGTGCAGAAATACCAGGCAGAGTGCAGGGCTAGACTTGCTGAGGGTATTATTTGCAGCAGTGGAGTTCTATCGTACACAATAATAAATATATTTTTGAATTAGTACCTCTCTGAGCAGTATTATCTTTGTACAGACTGACTTGTCTGAGATGGACCTCATTAGTGGTCCATCAGTCAATCAAATCCTGCAGACAGATCCCTTCAACTTGTCTGTGTCGCTCTTTCAGCATGGCGGAGAAGACGTTGGAGCAAGGCTCCGTCAGCATCCCCATGGAGGAGACCAAACTGCACAGTGGGGCACCCCAAGAGGCACCACTGCTCACCCACCTGAAGAAAGTGGAGAATCACATCACCGAGGCACAGCGCTTCTCCCATCTCCCGCGGCGCACCGCTGTGGACCTGGAGTTCAACGAACTGTCCTACACCATCCGCGAGGGTCACTGGTGGAGAAGGAGAGGTATTGCAGATCTTCCACTCCCCATTAATAGTCACTATGTTTCCATGCACTAAATTAGTCTGATTTCTCAAATGTTTAGTTTTTTTTGTATTTTCACATACAATTGTGATGGCCCTGCGATGAGGTGGCGACTTGTCCAGGGTTTAACCCGCCTTCCGCCCGATTGGAGCTGAGATAGGCACCAGCGACCCCAAAGGGAATAAGCGGTAGGAAATGGATGGATAGATGGATGGATGGAAGTGTGAAGTTAAGTGTCCTTGTACACTTTTTAATATGGGAATGGTCATACGCCATGTGCCTTCCGTACACTGGGGGGCGCTTACTTCAATTTATCCATCATTCCATTTCCTACCGCTTGTCCCGTTCGGGGTCGCTGGGGTGCTGGTGCCTATCTCAGCTACAATCGGGCGGAAGGCGGTGTACACCCTGGACAAGTCGCCACCTCATCACAGGGCCAACACAGATAGACAGACAACATTCACACTCATATTCACACACTAGGGCATCAATTTAGTGCAGCTAAATTAATTCCTTTTCAGGCTGACCTATGATGTCACTCTAGCCGTATGAGGATCCTTACAACTTGTTATGACTGGTGTCCGCTGTAATATTAGCACAGATTACAAATATTACATCCCTAACGGCTATGCTGATTTTCAATACAATCCAATCCACTTTATTTATATAGCACATTTAAACAACAAGAGTGCTGCGCAGCCATGTTAAAAACAATATTAGAAACAACATTATGCTTCACCAATGACTGAATAAAAACAATAAATAAATAAATATAAAACCAATATAAAAACAATATAAAAATAAATATGATTAAAAACCATTTTAAAGGGTACAATCAATTAAAACAGTAAACTAGAAATCAAAAAGTATAAAAACACAGAGGACAACAGAGGACAGAGGACCACACAACTCACGTAGTGTTAAAAGCCAAAGAATAAAAGTGGGTCTTAAGACGAGACTTAAAACACTCCACTGTGGAAGCAGTTTGAACATGGAGGGGCAGAGTGTTCCAGAGCTTAGGGCCGACCACAGTGAAGGCCCTGTCTCCCCTGGTCTAAAGTCTGGTCTTGGGCACCACAAGCTGGAACTGGCTCTCGGACCTCAAATGTAAATTTGGATGAGGTCCGAGATATACTGAGGTGCCAGTCCATGTAAAGATTTAAAAACAAACAGAAATGTTTTAAAATCAATTCTAAAATGAACAGGGAGCCAGTGCAAACTCTGAAGAATTGGGGTTATATGCTGGCGTTTCCTGGCCCCTGTTAAAAGTCGTGCTGCCGCGTTCTGGAGTAACTGCAACCGGGAGAGAGCTTTTTGGCTAATGCCAGCATAAAGTGCATTGCAGTAGTCCAGGCGACTTGAAATAAAAGTATGAACGACTTGTTCAAAAAGGTTAAAAGATAAAAACGGTTTAACCTATACTAAAAGGCAAAGGTGATAAAAACACGATTTTAAAACGCCATTGACTTGTTTGTCAAGTTTAAAATCGCTGTCTATAGTGACGCCAAGGCTGGTGACTTTGGGACGCACATAATTTTGCAATGGTCCCAAGTCAGTGAGGGCCGGACCAAAAACTGAAATTTCCGTTTTTTCCCTCATTCATTATTAAAAAATTCTGGGCTAACCAAGCCTTGACGTCGCATAGAGAGTTGAGAAGGGGTGTCAGGGGGCCGTGGCCTTTTGAAATCGGCATATAAATTTGGCAGTCGTCCGCATAAAAGTGATAAAACACTCCATGTTTCTTAAAAATATCTCCAAGAGGGAGGAGATAAAGAGCGAACAGGATGGGGCCTAAAATAGACCCCTGGAGGACACCACAATAAAGCGGGGCAGAAGAAGAGGTGGCGTCCGCCAGCCTGACAGAGAAGGACCTCTCAGACAGGTAGGATCAAATCACTGTAATGCAGTCCCCCTGACACCCGCACAGTCTCTCAGGCGGTCTAAAAGAATTGTGTGGTCAACTGTGTCAAAGGCAGCTGTAAGATCTAAAAGCACTAAAATGGCAGAGCTGCCAGAATCAGACATTAAAAGCAAGTCATTAAAAACCTTTAAAAGTGCAGATTCAGTACTGTGCAAAGCTTTGTATCCAGACTGAAATGTATCTAAAGTGCTATTTTCATCTAAAAAAGGCTGCAGTTGTGCCAAAACACATTTCTCCCAAATTTTTGACACAAAAGGTAATTTTGAAATGGGCCGATAATTTGACAAATTTGTCGGATCAAGACTTGGTTTTTTAATCAAAGGCTCAACAACAGCTCTTTTACAAAAAGAGGGGACACAGCCAGAAATCAAGCTGCTGTTGATGATGTCCCTGGCAGACAAGTCAATAGTGTCCCAGATTTTAAATAGCAGACAGTATCAAGAAAAGATCTTGGATTTCGCCACAGACATGATGCTACTAACATGAAAGTATCCGGGCGGATGCAGGTCCAATGCAAAGAAAGACCGGCAGAAGAGTTTTTTGGAAGGAACATTCGGTCAAAAATCATGGAAACAAAACTTTTGAATGTCTCAAAGTTCACTCAAAAGGCTCTGTGGATTGATGGGAGGAGTTTTGATATTTTCTCTTCTTTCATTCTTCTTGTAGCGTTCTAACACACACAAGAACTCACACATACACACTTTGCTGTGCTCAGCAGAGTTTAACCATAGTAAATAATTTACACTCACAGATTGGCACACTGTTTGCATCTCCTTTGAGTCACATATGATTGATTTGCTTGTAAAATATGACCAATTTTTCAATACGTCACCCTTATTTTGGATAAAAGCTTGTTAGTGTATCAACTAATCTGCCCTTTCTGTACTTTGTTTACCCGCTTTGTAAGCTTAACAAGGCTGGTGCACTTGTATTTAAGTAGACTTAGGAGGGGTCAGACATGACTGACTTCGTATGAAAAACTACAAAAGAAACGTAGCGGGGCCTTAGAGCATTTCTTACGGAGGCGGCGGCAACATTCAGGGCGTATCGAGCAGCGGTCAATAATGTTTTTCCTTCGCTCATCAAATCCAACCTGAGCTCTCTGTGTGTGCTCTTGTGTTGTCTCTTCTACTCATGCAGAGGATGTGTGAACAGGAAGTGCATCAGCTATTCCTAATCAAGCAAAGCCTTTTAGCAATATTAGTCATCAAGCATAATGTAATTCATTACAAAACATGACATATCTATTCATGTATTCATTTATCTATCAGGTGTCATTCATTGTTTGTTCGTTTCTTAAATGCTTAACAAGTTACATGAAGAAGCATTACATGCTTACAATTACTAAATACAAGTCTGAAAAGGAGTTGGAAGAAGTAGAGCTTAGTCTACCTACTCCTGATAATTGATTTAAACAAGTGTTTCTTAACCATTATTGGGCTGCAAGCGCAAAAACAAGTATGTTTTTCATCTTTACTACAACCCCCAAAACCAGTGAAATTGGCACGTTGTGTGATTTGTAAATAAAAACAGAATACAATGATTTGCTTACTCTTTCAAATCCATATAAAATTCAATAGACCGCAAAGACAAGATACTTAACGTTCGAACTGGAAAACTTTATTTTTTGCAAATATTAGCTCATTTGGAATTTGATGCCTGGAACATGTTTCAAAAAAGCTGGCACAAGTGGCAAAAAAGACTGAGAAAGTTGAGGAATGCTCATCAAACACTTATTTGGAACATCCCACAGGTGAACGGTCTTGTTGGAAACAGGTGAGTGCCATGATTGGGTATAAAAGTAGCTTCCATGAAATGCGCAGTCATTCACAAACAAGGATGGGGCGAGGTTTACCACTTTGTGAACAAATGCCTGATCAAATTGTCGAACAGTTTAAGAACAACTTTTCTCAACGAGCTATTGCAAGGAATTCAGGGATTTCCCCATCTACCGTTCGTAATATCATCAAAAGGTTCAGAGAATCTGGAGAAATCGCTGCACGTAAGTTGGCTAAGCCTGTGACCTTCGATCCCTCAGACGGTACAGCATCAAAAAACCGACATCAGTGTGTAAAGGATATCACCACCTGGGCTCAGGAACACTTCAGAGAACCACTGTCAGTAACTACATTTCGTCGCTACATCTGTAATTGCAAGTTAAAACTCTACTATGCAAAGCGAAAGCCATTTATCAACAACACCCAAAAACGCCGCCGGCTTGGCTGGGTCTGAGTTCATCTAGGATGGACTGATGCAAAGTGGAAAAGTGTTCTGTGGTCTGACGAGTCCACATCTCAAATTTTTGGGGAAACTGTGGACGTTGTGTCGTCCGGAACGAAGAGGAAAAGAACCATCCGGATTGTTCTAGGTGCAAAGTTCAAAAGCCAGCATCTGTGCTGATATGGGGGTGTATTAGTGCCCAAGGCATGGGTAACTTACACATCTGTGAAGGCACCATTAACGCTGAAAGGTACATACAGATTTTGGAGCAACATATATTGCCATCCAAGCAACATTATCATGGACGCCCCTGCTTTTTTAAGCAAGACAAAGCCAAGCCACGTGTTACCACAGTGTGTCTTCATAGTAAAAGAGTGCAGGTACTAGACGGGCCTGCCTGAAAATGTGTGATGCATTATGAAGCGTAAAATACGACCCCGGACTGTTGAACAACATAAAGGCGGTATAGCTCGGTTGGTAGAGTGACCGTGCCAGCAACTTGAGGGTTGCAGGTTCGTTCCCCGCTTCCGCCATCCGAGTCACTGCCGTTGTGTCCTTGGGCAAGACACTTTACCCACCTGCTCATAGTGCCACCCACATTGGTTTAAATGTAACTTAGATATTGAGTTTCACTATGTAATGCGCTTTGAGTCACTAGAGAAAAAGCGCTATATAAATATAATTCACTTCACTTTACTTCACTTAAGCTGTACATCAAGCAAGAATGGGAAATAATTCCACCTGAAAAGCTTCAAAAATTGGTCTCCAGTTCCCAAACGTTTACTGAGTGTTGTTAAAAGGAAAGGCCATGTAACACAGTGGTATAAATGCCCATGTGCCAACTTTTTTGAAAAGTGTTGCTGCCATTAAATTCTAAATTAATGATTATTTGCCAAAAAAAAATTGTTTCTCAGTTCAAACATTAAATATCTTGTCTTTGCAGTGTATTCAATTGAATATAAATTGAAAAGGATTTGCAAATCATTGTATTCTGTTTATATTTATGAATTACACAACGTGCCAACTTCACTAGTTTTGTAAGATTTTTCACTTTTTTTTGTGGCAGTAATGACAATATCACACAAATAGAAGAGGTCTACAGCTAAAGTCATAGAAAAGTTAAGCACATAAATTATGACTGAAGCTGTATTCTCATTTGCACTTTAATTTTACGAACAGTTTAGTTAAGAAACAAATGTATCATTCATTTTGTTTATGTATTTTAGCACAAAATGTGTGTAATTTTATTTTCATCAGGTATTTATGAGTCCGTTCTTATGGAGTATGTATACTTATTTTTCTAATAAACCTGACCTAAGCTTGTTAAATAAATAATACTCCTTGGTTTCATATCCTTTGACAAGGTTGTGAACTGTAAGTTGGTTAGATATAATTATTTAATACGGTTATAATCCAGAGTATAATAATTCAGTGTTATTATTTGAGTGGGGACCCGGCACTCTCTGTAGTGGAAAAGTTGGGCCCGAGGTTAAAAAGGTTTACAACCCCTGATTTGAAACCTTGCATGGATTTAACATGATTTCATTAGCAACATATTTGACACATATTGAGCTACTCAAACATGATTTCATTAGCAACATATTTGACACATATTGAGCTACTCAAAATGTATTGGTATGAGGTGGCGACTTGTCCAGGGTGTACCCCGCCTTTCGCCCGATTGTAGCTGAGATAGGCGCCAGCGCCCCCCGCGACCCCAAAAGGGAATAAGCGGTAGAAAATGGATGGATGGAAAATGTATTGGTCCATCTCAGGCAACATTATTTTTCATTTTTTTCATGTAGTTTTTTTAATCCATAAATGACTCATTTGAAAAACAGCATAGAATTGACAAATCCATGAAGTATTCGTGGCAGATGTTTTTGCAATCAAAATGCAACTTTGCAAAAGTCTTATTGTTTCATGCTTCTTTTTAGTCATTTTAAATTTAGAACAGGCTGTACAAAGTGGGGCGCAGGGACAATTTGTAGCCCGAAGCTCCAGTTTTGTTGGCCTGCAGAATATTGTCGAGATAAAAATCAAACAAAAAACAACAGTTCAAATGTAAGAGGAAGGAGTTAAATACTGAAATGTAAATACTGTTAGCAAATAATAATATGCTTTGTAACCTTTAACACAAAGCTGAGACAAAGTTTTGTGTTTTTTAAGTACTTTTTTGCTAAATAAAAACTATTACTCTGGCCCCTGCATGCTTGGATTTTTTTAGGATATTTGCCTGTGTTGGAAAAAGTTTGAAAATCTCAGTTTTAGAGCTATTTGGCAGTACAGTCGTCCCTGGTTTATTGTTACTAATTGGGTCTGAACGTGACCGCAATAAAATTATTTCCGTAAAGTAGGAAACATCGATTACAAATTCAACATTTTTATAGCTAAAGTTTAAAAAATACTTTTTACAACCTTATGAAAAAATTATGAAAGCCCTTTCGACATTAAATAAAACCTTTTAGTCACCTTTACACTCTTTTAATCCAATATATTAAGACTATCTGAGGCTGAGCCAACCAGTGGCCACGATACTGAAATTGGTTTGGTTTCCTCTGGCCAATACTACTTAGGTATTGATATTTTAAGTACATCTAGCCATTTTTATGCTTTTAAATGCCAAATTCAGACCAAATATTTTGTTTGAAGTATGCTTAATTATTATTTTTTTTTTAAATCAACAGAAATCTGCGATATGGTAAAGCCACAATATCTGAAGCAAGTTGTGGCAAAGGATGGCTGTAACAGAGGTTTTTTCAATAACATTGTAACATTGAAAAATGCATTTATAATGATGTTACTTTTAGGACTTTTTGCCAGTAGCTGCAAAATGTTGAAAGCTTCTTCAAATCTTGGCTCTCTTGTTTTATACTCAGGCTGGTTATTTGCTGTAGGGCCTCATCAGGGGCGGACATACCAATGGCTTGGGGCCACAAAACATCACATAAAAAAAATATCTTGTTCAGGCACGGCAATAATCAAGAGTTCTCTTTTTCTCACCAGTCACACACCTCCAGCCTTTACAATAATAGTGATAAGCGCCACAGTCGGTCCAGCTGCGCAACAAAAATTATGATGTACAAGAAATGGCTTACAATTTATTTCTTGCTAATTAATGTTCCTATCAATTACAGTAAAAGTGTTTGGATCCGTCTTACGCGTCTACTCGCATTTTAGTTTCTAATGCGATAAATGGCCATGTTGTTTTTGCTATGTGGAGGGCCCCAATGAGTAGTTTTGCTTTGTGCCCGCAAATGACTGACTAGGCCCCTGAGTCTCATCAAAGTTGCTATAGCTGCAGTCATGTAGCATTAGATACATTATGTGTATGTGTATTATCAGTGGCGGGCCGTGCGTTTCCCATCTAGGCCTTCTCAGTAGTCTTGTGGTTAGAGTGTCCGCCCTGGGATCGGTAGGTCGTGAGTTCAAACCCCGGCCGAGTCATACCAAAGACTATAAAAATGGTACCCATTACCTCCTTGCTTGGCACTCAGCATCAAGGGTTGGAATTGTGGGTTGAATCAGCAAAAATTAGTACCGGGCGTGGTCACTGCTACTGCTCACTGCTCCTCTCGTCTCCCAGGGGATGAAGATGATGGGTAATAATCTCACCACACCTCGTGTTCGTGTATGTGTGACAATCATTGGTGTTTTAACTTAACTTTCAGTGATGTCATACTTAGTCCGACTTCAATAAATACCTCTCAAAATACCATCATTTATGTCGCCTCATACTATATTACTGTAATAATACTATACAGCAATACACTTGCGCATTACTTTGTGTTGAAACAAATCAATTTGTCACTTGTGTACAAAAAGGGCTATTTTTTGGCGCATTTAAAAATCAGTAAACCCGCTTTGGATGTGGTACTGTAAAAAACAAAAATAATTGTAAAAAAAAAAAACATACTCAATGTGAAAAAATATACTTGAACTCACAATACCGCTCGCAGTTGGTTGATTTTAGTGGAAGTGGCAGGTAAACTCTTATATCTGCCACCTAATCAATGTTTTGCTCTGCTACTTTGTTGGTTAAAAAAGTGAGTACCGCTGATTTCTCCGCTGGCCTGGTATGGCTCCGGTGCCACTTTCTGCTTTCCTAAATCACAACTTGTTATTGGATACCTGGTAGTGACAAGTGAGTATCCAATCACAGTCACGTTCAACATAAGGCTACTGTCAACATCTTGTGAACTGATCGGCTTTTGCAACTGTCTGTTAACTGAATGTCCTCAGTTCGTTAAACTGCACAGCTGCCGCTAATCTTAGGTCAGAAGGCCTCAGGCAGAATTCATACAGTGCTGGCAACAAGCCAGCTGAATTCTGATTGGATAAAAGCTCTAATTTAAAAGCGCAACACTGGAGCCTAAGAGGACATGAAGAGAATATGATGAATACTTTTTTACTGTATATTTACGGAAAGTCAAATAAATATAAAATTAACTTTTACTAATTAATTATCATAATTTATGTTAGGCCATCAGAGAAGGCCTTGCTGGCCCTGATGGCACACCACTAGTGTGTATGTTTCAATGGGGCCCTGGGCGAAACCACACCAGCTGTCACATCGGGGTCACATCTTTATGTGGGGTCGTTCTCCCAGGAATGCAGACGGAAAACTCTGGATGAAAGCGTGAGGTAGGAATGATTTATTGTCCATAAATCATGCAAAACACAAGAATACCGAAAAACGTTCAATAGCATGGGAGCTATGGCGAAGCTTGGCACATGAACTAGAAACAGGTAACATAGAAGTACTCAACATGACGGTTTTTTGCAGCAAAAAATGACGCCAGCCTTACTGCACAGCAAAGGCAGGCTTCAATAATGCCTTTGATTAGTGCTCATGAAGCAGGTGAGCGGGCGAACACTAATCAGAGACCGGTGAACACAATGAGCAACCATGGCAACCAAAACAAACTCAGAGGTGCACAGACAGAAACTAAAGGAGTCCAAAATTAACAGAAAATACAAGACACGATCCAGACAACGGATCATGACACCAGAAACATATCTTTTTCTCATTCCCCACCAATCACCGTCACGGAGAGGTGTATTCACCACCATCAGAACTCTAAACCACCAACATTAATAGATCTCCACCCGCCCTCTCATCCTTGCCCCGCCCATAGCAATGCCGTCCTGGGCAATAACTAGCTTTGTCCAGTTTAAGATCTGCTGGTCTCAGCCCCATTCGGATGCAATGAAGGCGGATACAACAACAAAAAATGAGAATGTTGCAGTAAAATGTTACATGTTTGTCCTTAGCCCATGAGCTATGCTGTAAAGCATAATCCTGCTGTCTGACTACCAAATCAACAAACAATGCACTTCTTGCACTTGGCAGAGGCAAGATGCCAATGTTGCTACCTCTGCAGAGTCTATTTAAGCAGCGCCATCGCCGCTTAATCCAAACGCTGGGATCCATTTGGAGCACCCAGCGTACAAAGAGCTGAGGCGCACAAGCCTTGAACTTGTGATGTCAGGCGTGATAAACATTTTACAATCGTCACCTCAATGCCATACAGCTTGTGAGTGATTTCTAAAAATGACTGTGGCAAATGAAGCATACCCAGAAAGCGCTCTGGAAATTAATCTTCTATTGGTGGACCAGTACATGAACTGAGGTGTACTAACTGTATCATTGAAGAAACCAATTTGTCCTGTTTAGAGGCACAAAGGCATGATGCCTTTGTGGACATGCAGTGATATGAATTTCTACGTAAGCAACACATGGAAAATTAAATATACACCTCTCGAAGTCAGATAACTAATTCTAAATATAGAATAGGTTAGGAGTTGTTACGCCTGTTCGGCATTGTGGTGCCAGGTTCGATTCCCTCGTGGATGCGTCAAAACGAAGAACACAACAAAGGTAAGATATAACCAATTTATTCTAGATAACAGAAGGAAAGCTATAACAAAAACACTGGCGCTAACAAAAGGCAAACCAAAGACGCTAGTATGTGAACTAGTAGTTACAAAATAGGAAATTAAACTGGCACGTTGGCACACAAAAAGGAGCAAATAAAACATTTAGCATGTGAGCTAATAACGAGGTGCGTAGTGTGAGAGCTCGCGAAAATAGTAGGAATTGCGTGAAAGCAAACGATCAAAACAGACGTATAGTTGCGTGAGAGCAAACTAGAGTCCCAGAAAGAATAAACAGAAGAGCTTGGCTTATAAAGGGTGGTGATTACAAGAACAGGTGTGCGAGAACCGAGACTAGCAGGTGGAAATAATAAGTGACCATGGAAACAAACAAAACAGGAAGTAAACGGGTCAGAACGGAGAATGAAAACACAGATGGAAAAATAAACAACAACATGTGAAGATCAGAGTAACGGATCGTAACAGGAGTGACTTTATTCATCTCTCACTGGGGCGTGGGAGCGGCCAACGCTGCTGCTCACTGCTCCCCTCACCTCCCAGGGGGTGATCAAGGGTGATGGGTCAAATGCAGAGAATAATTTCGTGTGTGTGTGACAATCATTGGTACTTTAACTTTAACTTTAAATACACAATATTGCCAAAAGTATTTGGCCACCCATCCAAATGATCAGAATCAGGTGTCCTAATCACTTGGCCCGGCCACAGGTGTATAAAATCAAGCACTTAGGCATGGAGACTGTTTCTACAAACATTTGTGATAGAATGGGCCACTCTCAGAAGCTCAGTGATTTCCAGTTTGGAACTATAATAGGATTCCACCTGTGCAACAAATCCAGTCAGATAATTTTCTCTCTCCTAAATATTCGAAACATAACTGTTGGCTTTGTTATAAGAAAATGGAAGACTTTGGGAACAACAGCAACTCAGCTCCGAAGTGGTTGGAGTGTGTAATTTGGAGGAGGAGGAATTATGGTGTGGGGTTGTTTTTCAGGAGTTGGGCTTGCTCCCTTAGTTCCAGTGAAATGAACTTTGAATGCTCCGAGATACCAAAACATTTTGAACAATTCCATGCTCCCAACCTTGTGGGAACAGTTTTGGAGCGGGCCCCTTCCTCTTCCAACATGACTGTGCACCAGTGCACAAAGAAAGGTCCATAAAGACATGGATGACAGAGTCTGATGTGGATGAACTTGACTGACCTGACCTTAACCCGATAGAACACCTTTGGGATGAATTAGAACGGAGAGCCAGGCCTTCTCAACCATAATCAGTGTGTGACCTCACCAATGCACTTTTGGAAGAATGGTGGAACATTTCTATAAACACACTCCGCACGCAACCTTGTGAACAGCCTTTCCAGAAGAGTTGAAGCTGTAATAGCTGCAAAAGGTGGACCGACATCATATTGAACCCTATGGGTTAGGAATGGGATGTGAGTCAAGGCAGGTGGCCAAATACTTTTGGCAATATAGTGTATGTTGGTTGCAATGCAGGTACAAAAAGTCCACAAACAATTAGGGGTAAAATCCCATTAAAACAATTAAGAGGGAACCATCAAAGAACACAAAGTGTGACGATCTGTCACTTCACTTCTGGTTGTGGTTCCTTTTTTTGTTGTTTGTTTCCTTATTTTTGTTCCCCTTCCTGCATGTCTCCCTGAGTGCTCGTTCCCCTTACCTGTCCCTGATTGGCAGCCTGGCACACCTGGTTGCAGTTGCCAATCAGGCGGCTATTTTTGCCTGCCTCGCCTGTTCCTCAGTGCTCGGGACTGATTATGTTCAGGACCTTTGCATGCATGACTGCTTCTCCTTATTTTGAGTGTATTAAAAGACTCTTACCTGCACGTCGTTCTCCCGTTTCCTGCATCCTGGGGTCACAACCGCCGCAGCCATGCGGGTTCCTCACACAAAGGACATTAAATACATTAGAAGAGCACAGAACTGATGCGACCAGATGCCACTTCAGCTGCGCCAGTTTTACTACGTACGGTTACAACAACAAAAATGCAATGAAAAACTAAAAAAATTGCAATAAATAATACATAATGCGCACATATGATTGCACCGTGCATAGAAAAATAATACATCAAAACAAAAACACCTTCTGGACACCATGCACCGCGGTGGCCTGTGCAGTGCTCCTCGCCATCGTCTGCTGGGCTGGGGGGCAGCGCGGCCAGAGACAGGAACAGACCCAACAAAGCAACCAAGAGAGCCAACTAGGTTCTATGCTGCCCAGTAGCCCAGGCCAAAGTCCGGTCCGTGCGGATGTAAGAGAATCCATCTATGGAGACCAAAGTATCCGATTTATGTTCATTCAGCCCCGTGAAGCTCGTCCATCCTGACGGTCAAGCACCGCAACCCCATCTATTCCTCTGCACGCGTACTCCGGTGTGGCAGAGAGCCAGCAGCTGGCCTTGGCCAAATGGCTCCTCCAGGAAGATCCAAAAGTTCACAAATAAGCACCGAAAAGCAACGCAGAATTTCCAAAAGTGCCACTTCTTTTTGTTCAGTCCCGAAAGGGCCCAAAGCCTGAGACAAAGACCACATGAAAACGAGAGGGAAACATCAAGAACACAAAAGGAGCAAAGAGGTCCTTCAACCAGCAGCCTCTACATATGTGCCATCCAAACATATATAGTCATAGTTTTACCTGTTATCTAAGTTATTTTAATAGTTTAATAGTTGGCCATCAGTCAATTTTGTCAGCCACCTTTTCACTGGTGCTTCGTGAACCAAAAAATGTTTCCGGGTGTCTGCTGGATTGACCATTAGCTCATCTATTAAGACATTTGTTACCGTTCCCAAATATTGTCATCCATCCAATTCCTTGTGTACTGCGCCCATATTTTTGTATCAGACAGCAACAGCAGGAAAGCCTTTCTGCTCTAATTATTAGCCTTAGCTGTGCTTCCTCCAAAGTTGAACCTATTCACCTGGTGCTGGTTGACTGCCAAGTTGTTTTAATTCCAAAACATTTTTCCCATAATCATAAAAGGGTGTTTAGCTATGGAGAAAACATTGTTGAATCATAAGACCTTACACTCAAGTGGCCGACAACTGTAAAGGAAGGTTAAACACTGTGTAATAGAACAGAAACAAAGTAAAAGTACTAACCCTTTGAAGGAGACAACAATGGAGGTCGTTTGCAGAGGGATAGTGTCACCAAGTAAGCTAATACATATGCAGATAACAAAAAGATAACCTTGTGTTACAAAAGTAGTGTTTGGGAAAACAACATGATTTTCAGTCGGCAGTTGCGCAACAATATCATAGCAACCATACCATCCCTTTTCTTTCTTCAGTGTAAGTGCATACACATTTACACCAGACAGGGGGGATTGACAGCCTTTTTCAGCCATTTTTACCCAGTTTAACTTCTAATTGTGACAAATTCAACTTTTTTTTGTTATATCTGTTGTCTTAAACCAGTGTTTCTCAAAGTGTGGGGCGCGGCCCACTGGTGGGGAATAGAGACATGACAGGTGGGGCGCGAGAAACGGGAGGAGATTCCACTTCATTTTTTTATTTTATTTTATTTTTTTTTATTCTTAGATTTTTTTTTTTACAACCCCGTTTTCTATACAAACTGTAAATCACTTTGTGATTCTGTCTGTGAAATCCCCTATATAAATTAATGTAAATTACTTATTTTTCCTGTATGCTTTAAATTTCTAGGTAGGAGCGAAAGTTTGACAGACGCAACAGTAACTAATGGGGGCGGGCTGAGCGGAAGAAACTTTCGTGCGGATGGGTAGCAGGCTAATGTGTGGACCACAATTCCACAAAATGGATAAATTGGCGGGCTCCATGGTGGCAGAGGGGTTAGTGTGTCTGCCTCACAATGCGAAGGTCCTGCAGTCCTGGGTTCAAATCCAGGCTCGGGATCTTTCTGTGTGGAGTTTGCATGTCTTCCCCGTGAATGCGTGGGTTCCCTCCGGGTACTCCGGCTTCCTCCCACTTCCAAAGACATGCACCTGGGGATAGGTTGATTGGCAACACTAAATTGGCCCTAGTGTGTGAATGTTGTCTGTCTATCTGTGTTGGCCCTGCGATGAGGTGGCGACTTGTCCAGGGTGTACCCCGCCTTCCGCCCGATTGTAGCTGAGATAGGCGCCAGCACCCCCCGCAACCCCAAAAGGGAATAAGCGGTAGAAAATGGATGGATGGATAAATTGGCTTCATATAGAGTTGCATACAGAATTGCTCAATGCAAAAAACCACACACAATTGCTGAGCAGCTGATTCTCCCCGCTGCAATAGACATGGTGTCAGAGACAAGCGCAGCAAAATTAAAAGCTGTCCCGCTGTCAAGCGACACAGTTGCGAGACGTATATGCGACATTGCAAGTGATCTTGAGGAACAACTCGTAGACCAGGGGTCGGCAACCGGCGGCCCCGTAGCTGCATGCGACTCTTTGATCACTCTGATGCGGCTCAGTTTGTCACGGCCAGCACAGCTTGTCATCCTGCTTGTCAAACCTCGGGACATGCCCACGGCCCCGCGCGTCTGCTGCTGCAGGACGGAGACATGTGGGTGTCCAAGTTAAAGCGCCTGACAGCACACCTTGAGGATGTTTCACGCCAGAAGGCCGTTCTTGCTCAGAATCAGAAATAGTGTGATATTGAAAACCTCCCCAAACCAGACAAACTTGTGTTCGAAACTTGGAACGCTATCCCCGACTTTTATGTGAACATGAAAAAGTATGCACTTGGAGTCCTGTCGATCTTTGGATCCACATATGTATGTGAGCAGGTGTTCTCCAACATGAACTTTATTGAAAACAAACATGGCACACGCCTCCCAGATGAGAGTTTACAATCCTGTGTGAAGATAAAGGTGACGTCATACAGCCCAGATGTGGAGACGCTGTGCTCTGCGGTTCAGGAGCAGAAATCACATTGACCATGTATGATAAATATTTTAATTCCCTATAGTTTTGCATATATTCACATTTTTTAATTGTTCAGTGAAATAGACATTTTACGGCATTTTTGGTTCTCTGCCAGTGAATAATTTAAGTTTGGCGTTTTTTTTCATTACTACAAGAAAGACTTAAATAGACATTAAGTATTTTACTTAACCTTCAACCCGACGTCTTTTTCGGAGTTAAAACGTTTTGTTGCATGCAGACATTTTATTTCATTTTTTCTGCAGTCGTTCATTGATTTCATAAACGTAACCCATCATAGTTTGTTTATACATAGCACAAGGCAAAAAGAAAACTTTATATGCAGTGTTATTTCATTTTTTTATTTTTATTTTATTTTGTAATTGTTTTGTCCTGTCCAGCTTCCCAGGCAAATCATATAGTTGATGTAGATGCCTATATCGGCTGTTCACATTAACTTTACAGAAGAGAAGTGTAGGATACTTCTCTTGTTGCCTTATTTAAATTTGACTTTACTAAATGTATTTATATTATCATTTGGTGCAGCCGGGCTGGAGCAGCAAGGGATAGAAAGAGAAAAAAAAAGGAAGACAGAGGGGGAAATTGTGGGGATCAGAGGGGGATTAGACAGTGTTATTTCATTTTAAATTTCAAAAGAGTTTTGTGGCTCCCATTTTTTTCTTTAATTTGTGAAATGGGTCAAAATGGCTCTTTGAGTGGTAAAGGTTGCCGACCCCTGTCGTAGACAAAATAAAATAAAGTAGTTTTGCTTTACAAGTGGACGAAACTACTGACAGCAATAAAGACTGCCTGTTCATCGCGTACGTTCGCTTTGTGAATGGCAAGTCACTGTGCGAGGATTTACTGTTTTGGAAATACATAAAACATAGACCCACTGCTGATGAGCTGTTCAAGATAATAGACAGTTTCCTCAAACAACACGACCTTAAATGGGAAAACTGTGTGGGCTTTTGCTCTGATGGCGCACAGACCATGGCAGGGTCAAGAAACGGGCAGCAGGCTCTAATAAAGAGGGTTGCCCCAAATGCGCATTGGACACACTGTGTCATTCACCGGGAAGCACTCGCTTCAAGGCAGCTCAGCCCCGAACTCAATGAGGTTTTAACAGATGTTGTGAGTGCGGTAAATTTGATCAAAACATGAAAAAGTGGCAATTTTAATTTATTTATTATGGAACTTGATGCAAGTTATTTGATTTATTATTGAACTTGATCCAAGTTATTTGATTTATTATTGAACTTGATGCAAGTTATAACACTTTGATTTATTATGGAACTTGATGCAAGTTATTTGATTTATTATTGAACTTGATGCAAGTTATAACACTTTTGTTTCATTTATTATTGAACTTGATGCAAGTTATAACACTTTTGTTTTATTTATTATTGAACTTGATGCAAGTTATTTGATTTATTATTGAACTTGATGCAAGTTATTTGATTTATTATTGAACTTGATGCAAGTTATAACACTTTTGTTTCATTTATTATTGAACTTGATGCAAGTTATAACACTTGTTTTATTTATTATTGAACTTGATGCAAGTTATTTGATTTATTATTGAACTTGATGCAAGTTATTTGATTTATTATTGAACTTGATGCAAGTTATAACACTTTTGTTTCATTTATTATTGAACTTGATGCAAGTTATAACACTTGTTTTATTTATTATTGAACTTGATGCAAGTTATTTGATTTATTATTGAACTTGATGCAAGTTATTTGATTTATTATTGAACTTGATGCAAGTTATTTGATTTATTATTGAACTTGATGCAAGTTACAACACTTTTATTTGATTTATTATTGAACTTGATGCAAGTTATTTTATTTATTATTGAACTTGATGTTATTTTATGTTATTGAGTTTGAGTGTATACAACTTGATGTTACTTGATGTTCAATAAATTTGAAAATGTTAAGCTTGGCATTAGCGTTCTGTTGGGGTGATGGGGGCAGGTGAGGCTTGAAAACTCCCCCTTGTCCAAAGTGGGGAATGACAAAAAAAGTTTGAGAACCACTGTCTTAAACCATCATTGGTTATATTTTTGTATTTGGAAAAAAATTAAAAAATACATTTTGGGGTCCGTACACAAGCTGAGCTGCGTTTTTTTTTCTTCTGTAAAGTCCATGGTTGTTGTTTTTACAGTGTATTACTATCAATAGAAAAACAGCACCATTGTTTTTTGTAGCAGACTTCTGGCAACTGAGCTGGCAGTATTTTACCGTACAATCGTATTTTAAGTGTACAATGTGATGGATAACAAACTTTGAAATCCTAAGTCAAACAGATGTTTAAGGGTTTTTTTTATTTTTATTTTTTTAAATAAAATGTAATAATATATGTTTAATAGTATTTATTGGTATAAACATAAATATTTTATAATATAATTTGTTGCATTATTAGATAATATTAGATTATGTAGTACATGTATTATTTCTGTAAAAAATGGACATGGTACTTTATTGAGACATACTATGTCCAGGCTTTCGCGGTCCATATAAAATAATCTGACCTGCGGGCCTTGAGTTGGACACCTGTGGTTTAAAAGGTAATCCTTTAAATCATGGCTGTCAAAATCTGGCCCGCCGTGTAATTTAATTTGGCCCTTGAGGCAATATCAATCTAGCATTAGAGCTGGCCCGCCGGTGTTATACAGCGTCGGTGCCGCTGTAACACCGCATTCACCGCTAATACTCATACTTGCCAACCCTCCTAATTTTCCCGATAGACTCCCGAAGTTCAGTGCCCCTCCCCAAAATCTCCCGGGGCAACCATTCTCCCGAATTTCTACTGATTTCCACCTGGACAACTATATTGGGGGCGTGCATTTAAGGCGTTTAGCGTTCTCTACAACCTGTCGTCACTTCCGCTTTTCCTGCATACTAACAGCGTGTCACATAATATTTGTGGCTTTTACACACACACACACGTACAAGTGAATGCAAGGCATACTTGGTCAACAGTCATACAGGTCACACTGAGGGTGGCCGTATAAACAACTTTAGCACTTTTACAAATATGCACCACACTGTGAACCCACACCAAACAAGAATGACAAACACATTTCGGGTGAACATCCGCACCGTAACACAACAGAACAAATACCCAGTACCCCTTGCAGCACTAACTCTTCCGGGAAACTTCCAGCAAACTGACCAGTAATTAACGTTTTATTCATGCATTTTCTCTTGCTACTTCAAAGCTTGAATGTTTGGTTCAGTCATTATTGTTATTTTATTTTAAAATGTATTATTAGCCTGTGGAAAAAATTTGATATTTACCTCAGAAGATTGCAAATAGAAAAAAAGGCTTAACATTTTATTTAAATTTCATTTGATATGCCATTGATATTTTTTCATTATTATTATTTTTATTATTTGAAACTGGATTTTGCATTTCACTAAAGGTATATAAGCCTTGCTTGTTCAATATTTAATGCAAAATTGTCTGGGTCCCTATTAAAAGGTTAATTGGTTCAACCTTGGCCCGCGGCTTTGTTCCATTTAAAATTTTGGCCCACTCTGTATTTGAGTTTGACACCCCTGCTTTAAATGCTCGTAATGTATGACGTCACACATGATAATGGTTTTGAATCTCCTGTTGTTCTTTGACTTTTGAGGCACCACATTGTTTGACATTTGGGGTATTTTCAGTATATCCCAGAGTTGCTTTGCCGTGATTTTATAGCCAATGTTCTAGCCTTAAGTTCATTTTGGTTGTCTTGGTCGCTACATTTTTCAACATGCACAAATGATACTTTCACTCTAACATGACTATGCATGTTTCAAATGTATTTCTGCTGATTTGACTGCTATCCATGCACCTCTGTACTGACAATTTACTGAGAAAATATCTACTCAAGATAAAGTGCTGCCCTTGCCCTGGAGGTAGTATTACTATTTCATACTATTATCAGCAAATGGCTTAATTTGACTGAGTGTAAAATATTATGTCAGTATGTTGCAGTGCAGATCTTTTGTCCACCACTCAAACTGCAGTTATAAGTGCAAGGATGCCTAATCTTTAGGCTCTCAAATGCCATTGTGGTGTCGTGAGCGGACATTGAACCCCTCTTGCTGCTGCATGGCACAGTGAGATGCGGTGATAAAGATGTCCCTGCAGCGTCACACAGATAAAATCATTATAATGCAAGAGCTAGAGCAGCAGTCTGGAGCATCAGTATTCACCACCATACTGCAAGAAAGCAGGGATTGGATAAACATATTTTACTTTAATTTCTGGCACCATTTTAGGACTTTTAGGTCTGTAATGTGACATGTTTTTATTACTTTGTCTTTTGTGGCTTTAGTCAACCAGGAACATCTTTAGCGGCATTTAAAAAAAAACTGTTGCAAGGAGAGAAGCCTTTGGCTTGTTTAACAGTGTCAAGGAGTGCATGGTTATTTAGTAACTACTGTACATTTAAATCTTTGAAATCATTAAATTGATGACACTGGCTGAATTGAGCCGGTGAATGATTGCTTCGCTGCCTTGGGACGTGATTAATATGAGAAAATTAATATAGTGTTGTTTTTTGTAGGTTTTAGCATATGTCATTGTCTAGAATGCCCAATATATTAGAGTTAGTATATTAAGGATTAAAAAAAAAAAAAAAAACACTGATTTCCACAGCGCTCGACTTTTTTCCAAATTTTGTTATGGTACAGCCTTTTTCCAAAATAGAATAAATTATATATAGGATCCTTGCAACTCCACACACAACACCCTGTAGTGCTTTGTTTTTTTGTTAATTGTAAATGTATATAAAATTTGTTATTGTTTTAAGTTTTCACATCCTGCGTCCAATACTTTATTTATGCACTTTTACAGCCTAGAGTATTTTTGAATATGATGACACAAACCTTTGCATGTTCTCCCCGTACCTGCGTGGGTTTCATCCGGGTACTCTGGCTTCCTCCCACTTCCAAAGACATGCACCTGGGGATAGATTGATTGGCAACACTAAATTGGCCCAAGTGTGTGAATGTGAGTGTGAATGTTGTCTCTCTATCTGTGTTGGCCCTGCGATGAGGTGGCGACTTGTCCAGGGTATAACCGCCTTCGGCCCCAATGCAGCTGAGATAGGCTCCAGCACGCCCCGCGAGCCCGAAAGGGACAAGCGGTAGGAAATGGATGGATGGAAACCTGGAACATATAATCCTCCCACTTCCAAAGACATGCACCTGGGGATAGGTTGATTGGCAACACTAAATTGGCCCTAGTGTGTGAATGTGAGTGTGAATGTTGTCTGTCTATCTGTGTTGGCCCTGGTGGCGACTTGTCCAGGGTGTAACCGCCTTCGGCCCCAATGCAGCTGAGATAGGCTCCAGCACCCCCTGCGACCCCGAAAGGGACAAGCGGTAGGAAATATACACACATATATATATATATATATATATATATATATATATATATATATATATATGTGTGTATATATGTGTATATGTAAATATGTATATATGTACCCAGATGATATGCAAAATGCCTTCTAAGATACATATATGTGTGTGTGTATATATATATATATATATATATATATATATATATATATATATATATATATATATATATATATATATATATATATGTGTGTGTGTGTGTATGTATCTTAGAAGGCATTTTGCATATCATCTGGGTCGGCTTTATCATTTCGGGCTCCCAAACTTGGATAGTCAGAGAGTTTGATGTCGGATCCAAACTATTTATCCTCTCCAATCAGTCCCCTTTAGAAATCAGTCCAAACCACGCAAATTCAATAAATCCCCGCCAAGTGTATGCGGTGTCACAACTTTGTCCAATGCCCATTTTTGGTCAATCAGCATCATTTTCGCCAATTTAATTTCCCTCTGAGTGGCGTTCAAACACGCACTTCAATTCTCTGATCAAAACTTATGTTTGTTTCTTCTGTAGACAAAGCAGAAACTGCAATGTTTAACAATATATTAACTAATCATTGCTCAAACCGTTGTCCTCTCGCTTAGTTCAGACCTACCTCCTGTTCCTGTTCCCAGCCTTACGCCTTTTTGGAAATGTAGTATACTGTATAAACATTTAGCAACACACCAAAGTCCTAGTTTACATGTATTTATATATCTATTTAAATTAAGTACATATTTTAATTTGCAATGCTGACCTAGCAAAGAAGTATCCTTTGCAATGTTAGAGATGTTGAAGTGAAATATAAATCTCTCATTGTCTCTCATTTATCAAAAAAAAAAAAATACTGCTATAGAAAGCTTTAACGGTTCACAAATGCTCACATAATGAAATGAATAAGAATGAAATAAGCACAAAAACAACATCAACAACAGTCGTTGATGGTTTTTGTTGTAGAGGATGGACCAGGCATCAGGCTCTCAGACTACAGCTGTTCTATCTGAGTCTGTGAGCATGATCTGAACAGTCCTGTTGTGATGTATTCAACGCGCTAAGAGGATTAACGTTGGCCAGTTTTGCCCATTCCTGTAAAATGATCAGTGGAAAAGGGTATGAATACTTTTGCATATGGGATTTATTAGTTTTTTATTTGTAATGAAGTTGCAATTATCACAACAAAACGTTTAAATGTTGTCTTTAAGGGTTATTGTGTGGACACATTTTTGAAAACAAAGGCCGTAACATAAATTGTGAATTGCTGTGAATACATAATTGATGCGTTGTAAAGAGGAATTGTAGTCTTAATTTGTTTAATTGTCTGATTGGGAAACGAGCAAACAAGCCTGGTTTAAAGGCTTGTATGGACATTTTTATGGATATTTGTGGTGTAGACTTACAGTCGTGCCTCGTTATCTGAATTTTCCATCAAGTACAAATCATTATAAATCAAGTATTTTCATAGCTGGAGAAAAAAAAACTGTTTATGACTTTCTCAATATGTTTCCAGAGTTGCATAAGAGCCCTCTTAACATGAAGTGACACCCTTAAGTCACCTTTTTATCCAATCAGTGGCCAAGATACTCCTCTAGTGGCCGATGCTATGTTAGTATTGGTATTTTTTTTTTAGTTCATGTAGCCATTATTATTTTTGAAAATGCTTAATTAAGGACTTCAAAACTGCAGAATGTTTTGAAAAAATGTACAATGTGGAAAAGCCATAATATTTGAAGCGCAATGTGGCGAGGGACTACTGTATATGCAGTATGTTCAACCACACCATGAGGTTGTGCACTCATCTTAAAGAGTAACAAGGAAACATCCTTTCCCATACCGTCCACCGTTCTTCTCGTTTGCAGATTAGTGTGAATTGTGAAGTAAACACATTTTGTATAATTAGACGAATGTCTACATGTAAGTATTTTTCTACAGAAATGTTCTTGTGATGATGCAGAAATGGAGCACTTTCAAACTTAATAGTCTGTCTGTCTTTAGTCTGTCTTTTTCCTCTTCATCAGGTTACAAAGCCCTCCTCAAGTGTCTTTCTGGAAGATTTAACAGCCGAGAGCTTATTGGCATCATGGGGCCTTCTGGGGCCGGGAAGTCCACCCTGATGAACATCCTGGCAGGATACAGGTGAGTCCCGGAATGCTTACCAACCGTTCAATTTGCACACGTTCTTATTATTGCTTCTGTTTGGCCGCAGGGAGACAGGAATGAAGGGACAAATTCTGGTAAACGGCCGCCCGAGAGACCTGCGGACCTTCCGAAAGATGTCCTGCTACATCATGCAGGATGACATGCTGCTGCCCCACCTCACGACCAGGGAGGCCATGATGGTAAGGCCCCGCATTTTCCTCCATTTCTCATTGATTCTTCATGATGCTCATGTGTCCTTCAGGTCTCTGCCAATCTGAAACTCAATGAGAGCATGCAGGTCAAAAAAGAACTTGTAAGTCAGGGTTGATATATATTAACACATGTGTCATTGGTTTGATTGATGGCGTTCTCACTGCACAGTTCTTGTTGTCCATAATAGGTGCATGAGATACTGACTGCTCTCGGGCTTCTGGACTGTGCTCAAACACGTACCAACTCCCTTTCGGGGGGTCAATGCAAAAGACTCGCCATTGCCCTTGAGTTGGTCAACAACCCCCCTGTCATGTTCTTCGATGAGCCCACCAGGTACAAAGTCACGCTGTCAAACTAATTTTAAACGGGGGGCCACAAGGAGAAAAATCTACTGCCAAGTGGGCCAGACTGGTAAAATCACAGCACGATAACTTAAAAATAAAGACAACTTCAGATGGTTTTCTTTGTTTAAAAATAGAACAAGCACATTCTGAAAATGTACAAATCATAATGTTGTTACATGTTGCGGTGAATAATTTTTTTGTTGTTATCTATATTTTCTGAATAAATGATGTAATAATGTTCATCAGTTGGTGTTCATTTTCAATCTGTCAAAATAAAAAAAATTATATCAAAATCAAATTACATGAGGTTACTTATGTAGTTTGATAATTTTCCTCGACTGATGTCCAAATAACATCATGTGGTTTATTTTGTACATACGTAGCATCATCTACAAAGATACAAATAATTGCCATTGCGACATCCAGTGGACACATTTAGAACTGCTGTTTCTTTCATTCAAAAGTTTCAGATTAATTTTTATACTTCATAAACTCATCCCGCGGGCCAGATAAAACCGGTTTGTGGGCCTGATCCAACCCCTCGTGCCGTACGTTTGACACCCCTCTTCTAATCACTGCATTCCAGGCTAATCACGGAATCTGTTTTTTTCAGTGGTCTGGACAGCGCGTCTTGCTTCCAGGTGGTTTCTCTCATGAAGTCTCTGGCCCTAGGAGGGCGGACAATCATCTGTACCATTCATCAGCCTAGTGCCAAGCTCTTTGAGATGTTTGATAAGGTAGCCTGAGTGCCTACACGGCTTTCTCTCTAATGTAGTAGCCGCTGCGCATCATGACTAATGTTATCTGACTAAGAGAGCACTATAGTTGATGCGCAGGCCTCCTTTTTTAAAATCTCTGCTCTGCATAAGGCCGCCGTCTGATAAAAGGCAAGCGTTTTTCCAGATAACATTTTGACTGTGTTTTCGAACACAACTGATGGCACCCTTTGTAATAGTACAGTCGGGTATTTAGTCCTCATTAATATAAAACTCAGTTTTGATTGAAGTTGTCGGCCAGGTATTAATAAAAGAATAAGATTATGGGTGTTGCAGTGAACTTCACTCACTAATAAGGTTATGTTAAGATCTCTATTCTTTGGTTGGTTGGTTGGTTTATTTGTTTGAAACTACAGAATTAATTTCCATGATAATTGTGAAGAACCCATTGCTTTTCGGAGTATAGTAAATTGGTTTAGCTAGGGCCGGTGTTCTATCGATTTCCCAAATGCAAATATTTCACCTATTCCGTGAACAAAATCCATCCATCCATCCATTTTCTACCGCTTGTCCCTTTCCGGGTCACGGTGCTGGAGCCTATCCCAGCTGCATTCGGGCGGAAGGCATTGTACACTCTGGACAAGTCGCCACCTCATCGCAGGGCCAACACAGATAGACTGACAACATTCACACTCACATTCACACACTAGGGCCAATTTAATGTTGCCAATCAACCTATCCCCAGGTGCATGTCTTTGGAAGTGGGAGGAAGCCGGAGTACGGGGAGAACATGCAAACTCCACACAGAAAGATCCCGAACCCGGTAATCGAACCGAAGACCTTCTTATTGTGACGCATGAGCACTAACCCCTGTACCGCAGTGCTGCCTGTTTTCAAAGTGTATATTTTGAAAATGTACAGTGTTTGAATATATATTTTACGGTCATCACACAAGGTCGAAAAATAAACTTAATAAACATTACCACATTTTCCGGTGTATAAGCTGCACCAGTATACAGTATAAGCTGCTCCCAATACATTTTTGAAGAAAATATATGTTTTTCATACATTCGCCGCAACGAACTATAAGAGATATACTGATAAGTTCTGAAATTAGATATTGACATAGAAATAGTTAGTAAATGTTTATTTGCACATTCTAATTGTTTCAAAAACGGTGCAGTAAAACGGCTGATCAAACAAAATAGAAAAGTCAATGATGTCTGTATTCATCATTTATGAGATGGAAAAGATTTTCTCCTTTTTAAATAAGCCTCAAATTGTTTAACAGGATTTTTCTTCCTTGTACTATGTAAATCAATTAATCAATGTTTATTTATACAGCCCTATATTACAAGTGTCTCAAAGGGCTGCACAAGTCACAACGACATACGCGGTTCAGCGCCCACATAAGGGCAAGGAAATACTCACAACCCAGTGGGAAAGTTGATGAGATTGACTATGAGAAACCTTGGAGAGGGCCGCAAATGTGGGTACCCCCCCTAGGGGAGACCGGATTCAATGGACGTCGAGTAAACACTTTAAACATTTTCTCAAAGTGGATCGTTTTAGTAAATTGTTCTTTGCTTAATCGAAGAAAAATCCAAATATTAGCCGCACCATTGTATAAGCCGGAGTGTTTAAAGCTTGGGAAAAAAGTAGGGTCTTATAGCCGGGAAAAATATGGTACACAGATTCACCCAGACACAGCACACTCGCCGATCAATTCAGACTCTGCATTAAAAAAAAAGCTGATTATAGCAGCATTTATGTCACTGTATGCTGCACGTCAGTCTTATTAAGCACATGCCAAGATAAGATTAAAATATATACTTTATCTTAACTTGTTTATGTTCACTCGCATCCTGAAACTCCTACTGTGACTAAGAACTTGAACTAATGTCTAAATTAGAAGATCCACCTCACTCTGACATCACAATGTTGCTAGATTGCAAATCCCTGCAAACAGAGGCCTCCAAAACAGCATGCAAGCTCAAGTGAACTGTATGATATCATGAGTTGGCCTTGTCTAACATATACTGTAGAAGCCAGAAAAGATAGATAGATAGATGGATGGATGGATGGATGGATAGATGGATGGATAGATAGATAGATAGATAGATAGATAGATAGATAGATAGATAGATAGATAGATAGATAGATAGATAGATAGATAGATAGTACTTTATTGATTCCTTCAGGAGAGTTCCCTCAGGAAAATTTAAATTCCAGCAGCAAAGACAAATATTATCATACTTTAATGACCACATTTGCAGTGCAGACCTGCACCATGGCGGAATTGTTTACACATTTGAAAAAATAACATTTGTGGAGTGTATTTTGGGTTTGTTTATGAGTTAACAGGCTACTTCCTGGCTAATAGGGATGACAAACTAACAGAAGTTGCCATTATGATTCTGTAGGATACGTTCCTTAAGCTGTAATGATACTTTTAAAAGTTAAAATACCACTGATAGTCACACACACACTCGGTGTAGTGATACCACCCTCTGCATTTGACCCATCCCCTTGTTCCACCCTTCGGGGAGGTGAGGGGAGCAGTGAGCAGCAGCGGTGGCCGCGCTCGGGAATCATTTTGGGTGATTTAACCCTCAATTTCAACCCTTGATGCTGAGTGCCAAGCAGGGAGGTAATGGGTCCCATTTTCATAGTCTTTCGTATGACTCGGCTGGGGTTTGAACTCACAACCTACCAATCTCAGGGTAGACACTCTAACCACAAGTTTTCTTACCAACATTTAATATATTTCTTGCTTTGTTGTGAAATTCTAATTGTGTCTGTCTTTAAAATGACAACAGTGTAGAAACTAAGTTGGTGGTGGCTAAGACCTCTGCACATATTGTATTGCATTAATTTAAGTGTCCGATTTAAAAAATCTGCGATGAGGTGGCGACTTGTCCAGGGTATACACCGCCTTCCGCCCGATTGTAGCTGAGATAGGCACCAGCGCCTCCCGCTACCTCAAAGGGAATAAGCGGTAGAAGATGGATGGGTTTAAAAAATAAAAATAAAAAATCACTTTTTGCCTCCGTGCATTCGGCTTTTACATGAAAATGACAGGCTGTCTTTGTAACATCCATTGATATTAACAAACAAACCTTTATATAACTACCTACAATTATTTTTTCACTTAACTTCACTTTATTTAATTTTTATTTTATTCTTTCAAGGCAATATTTTTCATGAACTTATGCTCTGTCTACGCTGTTCTTGCAGTTGTACATCCTCAGCCAAGGACAATGCATCTACAAGGGAACAGTCCCTTACCTTATCCCGTATTTGAAGAACCTGGGCCTGCACTGCCCAACATATCACAATCCTGCTGATTTTAGTAAATCCTCAAATACTTGACTACAATTCTATGTGTGAGCGTGTCAGCGTCTCTCAGACCTTCTGTTTGTCCTCTCTGCCTACAGTCATTGAGGTGGCATCAGGAGAGTACGGAGACTTAAACCCGGTGCTGTTCGAGGCGGTCCAGGGAGGACTGTGCTCCGAGGAAGGCAAGAAGAACTCGAGAGACTCTTGTCACTCTCAGTGCTACAGTGTAAGGCCATTTTTAGAAAAATTTGAAAAATCTCACAGCATGCTACTAAACTAAAATGTTATATAAATGGCAAAAGGTCGATACCCAAGTTGATGATACAGCTCCTGCCATTTAGTGTAAGGGCGTTTATTTATACCATCACCGGCATAGATGAACAAAAATACATTAGCCATATTTTGCAGACCAAAGGCTTCACAGGATTATAAGGGGCACTGCAGATGAGCGGGTCGAGTCAGGTCTATTTTCATACAAAGGCGCACTAAAGGGGTCATATTATTTTTATTTTTTCTAAATTGAAAACACTTCCTTGTGGTCTACATAACATGTAATGGTGGTTATTTGGTCAAAATGTTGCATAGATTATGTTTTACAGATCATCTTCAAGTCGCTTTCTGACAGTCGCTCCAGGATACGCCGCTTTGTAGGCAGTCTTATTCTCGGGGCTCACTTTCGGCAGCGTCTTTTCTCCGTCATCTTTGTTGTAGCAGTGTAGCGTGCAAGGACAGGAGTGGAAGAAGTGTCAAAAGATGGAGCTAACTGTTTAAATGACATTCTGACTTTACTTAAATCAATAATGGAGCAGCATCTCCTCGTCTGTGGCTCACTAGTGCAACAACAATGCCTGAAATGTGTCCCGTGAAAAACTGTCTGACCGGAACTCTCTAATAAGGAAAGTTTTTTGGGTGAATAATGTAAACTCACTATACCGGTATGTTTTAGCGCTTTCATGGTGAGTTTACTGACAGACATAAGTAGAACTTTCCACTACTATATTAGAAATGGCAACAGTGGAAGATGAATGTATCATAACAAGACGATAGAGAAAAAGAAGAAGCTTATTGACATAGCTTCGTCACGGACTTCAAAGGCGGACGCATGCCAATTTTAAGGACTTATGCAGATCCCAAATAAAAATCAGCAGGTACCAGAAGGTAAGAATAGTTTATTTTGCAAAATATTGCGAAACAAAATGCCACTTAATATTTTTTACCTTATACATATCATAATAATACTCGTATGTTGACGCACAGTGCAATCCTTCAAGCGATGCGGCTTCATAGCATACCAAAGTCATACTAAAAGATTTTGATAGATTTTTGAGCAACGTGTTACATGTTCTATATTTTCAGTGGAACATATACAATGTTGGTGTTGTTTCCATAAGTCATATTGAAATCTACACATATATCTTATGTGTGACTACCATCATGTTGCAGTCTACACATATCTCTTATGTGTGACTGCCATCTACTAGTCACACTTATCATTTGACCTTGTACCAAATAAAAAAGCTTTGAGGTCGGTAAGCACAACCAAAATTATTCCATACATTAGGTGCACTGATTTATAAGGCGCACAGTCGAGTTTTGTGAAAATGAAAGGATTCTAAGTACGCCTTATAGTCCGAAAATAATGGTATTTTTATCAAACAATACATTTCCCAAAGCACATTTGATAATTGTGGAACAATGGTTGTGAATCACTTGTGACCATCTCAGTAACGTCACGCAATATCAATGGATTGGAGGCTTTTATTGACCGAGCAAAAAAGCACAGTGCATTCCTGAATGCCTTTCCTGTTCTGTGCTCTATACCAAATATGTACATATATGCCGCCCTCAGGCTTGTTATGCACATCAGCACGCCTGCCATCTTGAGCAGGGGTTTTGTCAGACCGGTGTGCATCTGACTGGCACCAAAATTTTAATTATTGATAGACCTCTTGGTGTGTTCCATTCATCTACGAGCTGGGTATGATGTCACAGCTGAGTTATGAGCGTTCCACTTACGGGGACATAAAACAAGATGGCTGCATCCATGAAAACCATTCTTGTGCTTGCTTCATCTGAATATAAACAACTTATAAAAAATATGCACTCCTTCTGCAACCTTCAAACACGGTGGTTAAAGAAGAAACACAAAGACGCTAGTGGTAGCAATGTAGAATGTATAAAACATGAAAAATATTTATTTGCACAACAATAACATTACCATATATAAATGTCCTACCAGTGATGGGCCATGCGTTTCCCACCTCGGCCTTCAGTGACGTCCGACTGCAATGATTACCTCTCAAAATACCATGATTGATGTCACCACATCACCATTGCTGGAGAAATACTATACAGGAACACATTTACGCCCTGCTGTGCATGGAATCCCCTCAACAGTGTACAAAACCGGTTATTTTCTGGTCCTTTTAAAAATCAATTAGAACGTATCAGCAATTAAAACATCTTATGTGGTACTGTCAAAATTAAAATTGCAAAAAACATGTTAAAAGTGAAAAAATGAAATATTTGAACTCACAATTTGTAGCACCTATTGGACGCCGTATAAGCCAGTGGTACCACTTGTCGCCGGCTTATTCGAGTGGAAATGGCGAGCATTTCCCCATTTCATCGCCAGAACAGCTGAACTAGCTTCCGGGGTTGGCTGCCATAGTCTCACAAGATGTAGTTTCTCTTTAAATATCCTTCTTGAAAATGGCCTACCAAGATATACAGTATATCTGCCACCTAATCAACGTTTTGTTTTCTTTCTCTGCTTTCCCGGTATGGCTGCGGCGCAACACTTCCCGCTTCCTGCTAAATTGAAACTTGTGATTGGATACTCACTTTGGAATGACAAGTGAATATCCAATCACAGTCTCGTTAACATCAGGCTACTTAGATACGCGACTGTCAACAATCTGTGATATGATTGGCTATCCTAACTGTCTCTCAACTCTGTGATCTCAAATTCATCCGCTAACGGTCCAGGTGAATATCCAATCACAGGACGCGTAAATGTCACGTTCATTGTGAGGCCATCTAGAAGGCCTTACTGACAACAACTCCTGAACTGATTGGCTATCGCAACTGTCTATCAACTGCATGTCTCCGTTCACTTACAGTGCACGGACGCCCGCATTGTTGATTCTGAAGGCCTCGGGCATATTTCGTACAGCATGGCAACATAAGCTAGCTGAATTCTGATTGGATACAAACTAAAACTAAAAACAACAGCACTGGAACGAGCATAACATGACATGAAGAGAATATGAATACTTTAGATAATTAGGGAAAGGTAAATTAAAAAATATTTTTATCTTTAATTATCATCCGAATTTCTGGTTATGTTAGGCCAGCAGAGAAGGCCTTGCTGGCCCTGACGGCACACCACTGTGTCCTACAATACGGCTGAGTTCGTACGACAAAAATGATCAGACGTGCTAATAACGACTATCACATAAGCTTCTTTTATTGTTTACAGTCACAGAAGTCATCTTTGAAGCCAACTCGGGGGTGTTGAGGACTCTCCGACTTTATGAGTAAGACATCCATCCTCGGGTGTGTTTTAGTGGAAATTTACGACTAGGAACTCGAAAATTCAGACTTCCCAGTACAGATGGACCATTAGTCTCAGTTGACTAATGCAGTAAATGGACACGGTTGCCAGAGGTGGGTAGTAACGTGCTACATTTACTCCGTTACATCTACTTGAGTAACTTTTGGGATAAATTGTACTTCTAAGAGTAGTTTTTATGCAACATACTTTTACTTTTACTTGAGTATATTTATAGAGATGAAACGCTACTTTTACTCCGCTCCATTTATCTACATTCAGCTCGCTACTCGCTACTGATTTTTATCGATCTGTTAATGCACGCTTCGTTTGGTTTGTCATACAGACCTTTAAAGTAGGATATATCACAAGCCTGCGTTTCACCAATCAAATGCAGTCACTGGTGACGTTTGACTCCGTTTCACCAATCAAACAGAGTCAGGCGGTCACATGATTAACTGCACTTTTTTTTAATTTTTATAAACCTTTATTTATAAATTTCCACATTTACAAACAGTTGAAAATAATCAAAGTAATTACAAAAACAGTACAAAACAGTATAAAAACCGTACAAAACAGAGCCAGGGGGTTGTAAATTCAAAGTAACTCAAATACAATGCAAAAAAAATATATATATAAAATAAACAAAGTGCAAAGCCATAGGCTCACTCAATCTCAGTAAATAACTTAAATTTGGAACACAGCATCGTTGTTTTCACAGCTCTTTGGTTGTTAGAGGTAGAGTGTTTTAATGTAGAGTTCTAAATCTTTTTTAAAGGCACAAAAAACAGGTCGGGTACTGAGAAACTTACTTTTATGAATATAAAACTCATATTACTTAACAATAGTAATATGAGGTTGCAAAGGTAAAATTCATTTTCAAATTTTTTTTCAATACAGTGTAAAACCAAATATATATTATTTAATATATATTATTGTTTTAGTTGCTTAAGAGGTATTCCTGGCTCTGAATTTGTTCATTGCTATTTTTATTTTTTTGTGCATTACTTGTTGCCGTCATCATTAAACAAACAGGTTACTCATCAGTTACTCAGTACTTGAGTAGTTTTTTCACAACATACTTTTTACTTTTACTCAAGTAAATATTTGGGTGACTACTCGTTACTTTTACTTGAGTAAAACATTTCTAAAGTAACAGTACTCTTACTTGAGTACAATTTCTGGCTACTCCACCCACCTCTGACGGTGCTCCCGGCTATCGATGGCGGCCGCGTTGATACATCATTCCAAAGGACAGCAGCATCAGAGGTGGCATCTACGTCTTTATATCTGTTTGGGGCTTACTTCCTGGTAGCATGCTAACTTTCAGATTTGTGGAAACGACTAAAATTGCATTTGTTTTGGGGATTTGCGTGTGTTTTGGACATTGTTTTGCGTTTGCCCCGCAGTTGTGTGTTTTGTGAATTGGCGGTTTCTGTGTGTTTTGGACCTTGCTGCGCGTTTGCCCTTGTCGGCCACCGTAGTTCTCGAAATGGGCCATACCACATCATTCTCAAGGGGGCGCCGCAAATGCGATGTGGAAACTACAAACTTTAATCTGTGCTCGATGTCTTTACTCTTGTCTGACAAGTTGCATTCCATTTCTCTCTCCACAGGACACAGGGACCCTTGAGAAACGTAGCTTTGCCACAAGTACATTCACACAGTTCTGCATCCTATTCAAAAGAACCTTCATTACAATCTGCAGAGATACGGTACTGTGCATTTCAAACCAGGTGTTTTGTGTCATAGTCAATGAAAATACAGTACTGTACTCTGCATCCTGCGTTTTTGTTTTAAATACTGTACATTTTAGCACAGCTGTCATTTTGAAATATTAAACAGTAAACAGAATTGATAAACAATACAATTTTCTTCAACTACGCTCCATTAGGTATATAAATGATATGGTTGTTATAGTTATATAAATGTCCTTTGACCTAAAACATTTGTACAATAATGTTTGTATGGATGGAAAATACTGATGTATTTGATTTTAAGGATTAACTAAAATCCCTTGTTTCGTAAGGTGCTGACCCACCTCAGAGTGATGTCCCATCTGGCGATCGGCGTGCTCATCGGTCTGCTTTATCTCAAAATCGGCAACGACGCCAGTAAAGTTTTCAACAACACGGGTTTCCTCTTCTTCTCCATGCTCTTCCTCATGTTTGCCGCCCTGATGCCCACTGTTCTAACTTGTAAGACCTTGTCTCGCCAGGCCCGGGAAATTCTGTATCGATTGTTCAGCCTTGTTTCAGTCAAAGTGGAAAGACACTTATTGTTTCTTTGGTTCCACAGTTCCTCTGGAGTTGCCTGTGTTTTTAAGGGAACACCTCAACTACTGGTACAGCCTGAAGGCCTACTACTTGGCAAAAACAATGGCGGACATACCATTCCAGGTAATATATCATTGCTTTGTTGGTGTTAGCATTTTTCCAATAGATTCTGAGATACAGTGATACCTCAATTTAAGAGTGCCCCAATTTAAGATGGTTTTGAGATAAGAGCTGTCTCTGCTAATTGTTGCAAGCTAAATGTGAGTTACAAGCATCCCCGCCATTAGTTGGCTTGGCAAATGTCACAGCTCCGACCAAAAAAGCTGGTCTGACTTGCTAGCATTATCTTATAGCTAAAGATGGACAAAAGTTTGTTTTTCAACCATGAGAAGAATGTGAGTGTTAAGGACAGTGCTGAGAAG
Source organism: Nerophis ophidion (assembly GCF_033978795.1). Lineage (NCBI taxonomy): Eukaryota > Metazoa > Chordata > Actinopteri > Syngnathiformes > Syngnathidae > Nerophis > Nerophis ophidion. The sequence continues at coordinate 24,633,870 of NC_084614.1, read as the reverse complement.
AAGTGGATGATATTCATTGAACTAAAAGAAGAAATCATCAATAACATGAGAGAGCGTTTTGCCAACTTGGAGAAGCAAATCCCTGCTTGTCTGCACCACACTGAAGCAGAATAAGTCAATAACGCCGGCAAAGACTGTTAGAATAATATCTGAACAATGGGCATGTATCTATGAAAATATTGAAAGGCTGCTGCTGGTGTGTTTGACTAAGAAGCTTTTGGAAGGAGATACAATAGAAGTCAATCTCCAAGGTAAATGATAAATAATAAATGGGTTGTACTCATACTTGCCAAGCCTCCCAGATTTTCCGGGAGACTCCCGAAATTCAGCGCCTCTCCCGAAAACCTCCCGGGACTAATTTTCTCCCGAAATTCAGGTGGCTCTGGAGGCAACGCCCCCTACAGCTCCATGCAGACCAACTCAATGTTGTGACCCTCTTAAACAGGACAATACTGCCATCTACTGTACATAGAATAGAATGTATATATATTCTACATTTATGTGCAGTCAAGGGATATGCCTTAGGGAGTCTGTTCTGAAGCCCACAGTAAAGAGACGTAACTTCATCACGTCGCCTGGTTATTGACTCCAACCCAATATATTACACTGTCGACGAGCAAAATGAAGAAATACGCTTGCAAGTTCCAGAACGATTGGAAATAAGAATTTCAATTTATCCAGGAGAGTTTGAAGGGGAAGGGGTATGTTGCCTGTAAATTTTGTAGAACAGACTTCTCCATTGAACACGGCGGCCGAACGGATATACTCAGCCATGAACGATCAGCGAAGCACAAAGCGTCCGCAGCGCAGCATCGTTCACAACCCAGTATTATGGGCCACCTTGCTAAATGGAGACCCGATGGTGTATCTTATGCTGAGACAAAGATGGCTACGCTGATAGCTGGAAGCAACATCCCGTTCTCATTTGCGGATGTGTACAACAAATCCGTGAAAGATGTTCCCGGATTCGGAGATCGCTCGCCAATACGCAAATGGCAGAACAAAGGTTACTCAAATAGTGAAAGGTAAGTGTTGTTGTTGTTGTTTTTTAGTAACCAGCAAGCACAGTACAGTTAGTAGAACAACTGTGTTTTTATAACTGTGTATTTGATAGGTGCCGTCGGAAATTAAACTATTTCTTTTATTTATATATACAATAAAATAAATATATATAGCTAGAATTCACTGAAAGTCAAGTATTTCATATATATATATATATATACATATATATATATATATATATATATATATATATGAAATATATATGAAATACTCGAGTTGGGGAATTATACGCCACCCCTCTTAACCACGCCCCCCGCCCCAACCACTGCGAGAAGTGTACACAATGTACATAACCGGGACATGTCCTAATGATAAAAACAATCATAATGATCTCCTTCACAGGTGATTTGTCCAATTATGTACTGCAGTATTGTGTACTGGATGACTGAACAGCCTGCAGAGGCCAGTCGATATCTGCTCTTCGTGGCTTTGTCCACGTCCACAGCCTTGGTAGCCCAGTCTCTGGGGTTGCTTATTGGCGCTGCATCCACATCACTGCAGGTAAGGTCCATGAAGTAACTCCAAGCAAAGTGAGCTCATTCAGTAAACACTATGTAACATGGTTCCACAGGTAGCGACATTTGTAGGTCCGGTAACAGCCATACCTGTGCTGCTCTTCTCTGGCTTCTTTGTGAATTTTGACACCATTCCCAAATATCTACAGTGGAGCTCCTATGTTTCTTACGTCAGGTAAGCTCATCTTTTGCCAAATGTACTGTGGCCTACCAGGGGCGTAGCAACTGATATTTTCTGTGTTGAGGATTTAAAAAAAACTATACTCATTATGATTTGCTTTTTCCAGGTATGGATTTGAAGGTGTGATACTGTCCATCTACGGGATGAACCGCACTGAACTGGAGTGTCCGGGTCTGGTGTGTAAATTCCAAAAGCCAGAGGAAGTCCTGCAACTGTTGGATGTGGAGGACGCAAAGCTCTACGTGGACTTCATGGTGCTGGGTGTGTTCTTCGTGGTTCTCAGACTGGCCACTTACCTGGTCCTGCGATACAAAGTCAAGTCCGAGCGTTGAGCAGATCATCGTAAATATAAGTTCAACATTATCCATAAAACTGCTTACTATTTCATGAAAATCCTTCCACTCTTAGTTGTCTCTTTGTTTCTGCAATCATTGGATACTGATCACACATGAACAATGACTAAAGATACATAAAGCATGTTTATTTAGTGGACCTGGAACGTGTGCTAGTTTCCTCCAGGAAACCATCTTGGTGCAGGAATGTCCCAGTTCTTGTTTCCCATCAATGCCTACATAATAGTCCCAGGTTGGGGTGCATTAGACAGCACCCATACCGATGCCCAGATTTCAAGAAGAATACATTCGAGAGAAAGTGGAAACTATAAGTGCCAGAACTTTTGTCAGCTTCTCGCTTTCCTTGAAGAGATTCTGGCATTTACGCAATTCTGACATACCCACTGCCACTGGATGACTTTCCATATCAGGGATGGACCCTTTCTGCAGGCCTAGTGGCACATCACGAACATGGCAGTCGGATGGGGATGAAGAACTTGTCATCATCACAGATTTGTCTGGAATAATCATTCTGCTGCCAGGACTTTGACTCTGAACCTGCTGTTTGTTGAGGACATGGAGCATAATGTGAAAACAGGCATGACTGCTGCCTCCAGCCTCATGCAGAGGGCTAACTTCAAAGTACCGACTGCAAGTAGAACAAGTGCAATGGTTAGAAGAAAAAAATGCGAGATGCTCGTCTAATCGCTGTTACTCTTTTAAAGCAATCCCTCCTCCCTCCTTGTATAATTCTTTCCTCTTCCGTGAGCTACATTTTGTTCTCTCTTGCTGTCTCTCTCTCTTTCTCCCTCTCTCTCTTGCTCTCACTCTCTCTTGACATCACTTGGCTTTGCTGATGTCTGACTGATTTTTCCAAAACAATGCTAGATACTTGAAATGCTGGCCGGGCAGATTGTGTGACTTCCGAACTAGAATGATGCAAGCTTTGTCTGCTTCTGTGCTCGATGTTTGCGCACACGACTTATATCCCCAAACATGCTTATGTCTGTCACACACACACACACACACACACACACACACATTTGCATTCTTGTTCCAGGGCAACGCAACTGTTTTCCAGTAGACTTGCTATGAAATATTTCTTACTCAATCTACGCTACTTAGTAACCCCTATTACAATGCGTAGGCATATACTCAGCAATTGTACAGTGGATATGGTATGCTGTGGAAAAAAATGTACAATGCACTTTTCAATATATGCTTTATTAATATTTATTTGTATTTATACATTTATTTTTTGATAGCTTAAAAAGCTTATTGAGCGCTGCTTTGGGAGTATAATGGGAAAACAGCAACAGAATGCTGCCTGTTTACTGTATAGGAACTGAATATCCATGGCATGATTATGTTCCCATTCAAATCTTTTCAACAGTTTTTTGTAGGGGCGGGATGCAAAACCTTTTAAAAACCTAAGTAACCTCAAGTGTGATGTTGGCATGAGTGGAACATGATAATAGAGATGTATTTGAGTTGCAATAAATGAAACAAGACAAGGAGATTGAATAATAATAATTGTTAAAATGATAGTAGCAGTACTGGTAATATTAATGTGGATGTTGGATAATTATTACAACAGTAGTATTAAGACACAAATCAAATAATTGCTGCATTTAATGTAGGTTGTGTCTATGATACAAATATGATATAATAATTGCAACTCTAGAAAGTAATACAGTAGCCTAATTGTGTCATTAATAGCAATAGAAAACATTGTGACTGATTGTTGAACGACCCATCGCTTATGTTTTTTACAAACTGTATCAAGCACTTTAATTTATTGCCAATATCATCACAGTATGAGCAATATAGCAATCCAAATGTATTGTAACTGAAAGATACATTTCAAGAAATATCATTTGTATTAGCATGAAATGATTTAAAAGCAGAACAATTGAACTGTACTGCGGTACTTAAAACTATGTTAATGCCACCGGGAAGATGTTGCCTTTTAACGCCAACCAGGATAATTAGCACTCAAGTGCAGTAAATTGCGGCCTTACAGGAAATATTAGACGGTAATTTTTACTGCCAACACAACGGATAAGTGTTTTTACCGTCTTCAAATTTGAACAAAACTCAGCTTGCTGACTCTGCAAGAGGTAAAAAAAAAAACTTTAAAAAAACTAAGCAGCAGCATTGAAGTCATTAACCAGTGTAAGAAAGCCTTGGCGCCTGCTCGAGGACTTATGCATCAAAGTGGGCAGGAAAAAAAACAATATTTCCTTCTCTGCTGCAAATTAAACATTCATAAGGCTGCCCTTCTCAAATGGATTGTGTTGTCTAATCAGTTTCCTAACCAAAGAAAATGTCCTGAATAGGCTTTTACTGATAAATATATGCAGTCATTAAAATGTTCCAACAGTGGCTGGAACAATTCAATCCAATTTGACATTGTCCCAAAATTGTGTTAATCTGTGTACCCCACCACGCACTAAGTGAATCATATCAAATTGCATTGTATTATATCAGCAGTATTAAGGGGTTTTGAAGTGAATGGAGATGCAGCTTAAAAGCATGTACAAAACAGAAAGTACATTTCACTATTTCAACTATTTTAGCTGTCATGATACTATTATACCTGTCAGCTTTTAAAAAGTCACCGGAGTCCTTGTCATTATGTGAAATTTATTTGTGTACAGTCATCTTATTATGTAAAATCCTGTTTTTCGTCTGTTATGATTTTTGTATCATATAGTTGTTGTTTTTTGCCACTCTCAATTTCAAACATGCAAGCTCTGTATACTAAAAGCTGTTCTATGATTATAATAAAGATCATTTATAACCTTTTTTTGTTCTTCTTAATGTATTCACAGTAGTTATAATTTAGTGTAACACTCATCAGATAGCGCATTAGGTCTATACAGTCATGTAAAACATTTTTTTCCATAAGGTTACTCTTCTAATCCTCAACCGCTTCGCCCAAAAGCTTGAAAATGTGTCATCCAATGCACCCCTAGTGTGTTCCCTGTGCTATTATTTATCTAACAAATACACCACTTGATGGCGCTGTTATTAAACTTCAACGTTTGGGACCCACTAAGTTAAATAGACTTGAAATTTCTGGCACAATTTAGTGCATGCTAAAAAAATCCCCAATGTAACTTCACAGTGTTTTTGCGGAATCAACACAAAATGTTGTTCACATCTTAAGAGGACATTACTGTAAAATGTTAACACGAAACATAAAAAAAAGCATGGCTGCCATTGAAAAATATCTTTGCAGAGGAATCTTTTAGAACTTACAACTAACTGCCCCATATCATTGACTCAAATTTGGAAGACATGGTGATAAGGAGACAACAGAGTTGGTTATTGTCAGGCTCAAATACCATCCATCCATCCATTTCCTACCACGTATTCCCTTTTGGGGTCGCGGGGGCGCTGGCGCCTATCTCAGCTACAATCGGGCGGAAGGCGGTGTACACTCTGGACAAGTCGCCACCATGAGACATTATAAAGACACAGAAACAGAGAATAGAAGACACAACCAGTGATTGCTTTTCTCGTACGGGGCGAGTAACCGGGAGCAAGTTGTCAGTTACAGGCTCCTAATTTACTCTGAAAACTTTCTCCACTCTCCTCGCCTTTTTATTCATTTGTGAAAGCCCTACATTACAAACACACACACAGCTGCACTAAGGGAGGAGGGGATATTTGCAGCTGTGTTTGAAAATTAACACCTGTGGTGAGAATTTAACACATGCAAATACAGAGGATACAGCAACTTCCTGCGTTGCTCTGTGCCATCTGCCAATTCCTCTTTGAAGTTGGTAGATCAACCTAATTTCAATCCAACGCCAAGTTTCATTTTTTCTTCACCTTGTCTACACAATGCATGAGCAAACAATCATATTTGAAGAAAATGGGATAACTTATTTACAATTAATCCAACAGTTGTCACACTCATTATATCTCGCCACCAAAGGGCAATCTCCTTCAAATTGTGATTTATGGGCATTTACAAAATCGGGATTAGAGCTTACCTACATAGGCTTCTCTAGAAGACTTTTTACTGTTTTTCATGTCAACTTCTAAATATGCTGCTCCTCAATATTTGCCTTCTAGCCTTTTTACGCAGTGGATTTATATCAAAACAATTGTTACTCTTGAAGTGCATGAAGGGAAAAATTGTTTATATTTTTAGCTAACTGTTTGACACTGTTGTTTGCCTTGCCTTGTTTCATTAAAACAATACAAGAGGGGAAAGTTAATGGAAAAATGATTTGGGAAAACTTAAACTACACGTGCAAAGTAAACATACACATTTAAGAGACCTGCAGCTTCAAATTAACCCCACGTTATTGGAAATATGGATATAATTACTGGTGGTTTTAATAGATTTGTTATCAGTTCCATTGAAGAACTGACAGCCCACTTAAAGTGCCCAGACATCACACACAGTATAAGCCGCTGGATGATACGATACCAATATGTAACATACAAAAGTCTCACCTTAAAACTCATCTGTATACTCTAGCCTTTAAATAGACCTCCTTTTTAGACCAGTTGATCTGCCGCTTTTTTTCTTTCTCCTATGTCCCCCCCTCCCTTATGGAGGGGGTCCGGTCCGATGACCATGGATGAAGTACTGGCTGTCCAGAGTCGAGACCCAGGATGGACCGCTCGTCGGGACCCAGGATGGACCGCTCGCCTGTATCGATTGGGGACATCTCTGCGCTGCTGATGCGCCTCCGCTTGAGATGGTCTCCTGTGGACGGGACTCTCGCTGCTGTCTTGGATCCGCTTTGAACTGAACTCTCGCGGCTGTGCTGGAGCCACTATGGATTGAACTTTCACAGCATCATGTTAGACCCGCTCGACATCCATTGCTGTCGGTCCCCTAGAGGGGGGGGGTTGCCCACATCTGAGGTCCTCTCCAAGGTTTCTCATAGTCAGCATTGTCACTGGCGTCCCACTGGATGTGAATTCTCCCTGCCCACTGGGTGTGAGTTTTCCTTGCCCTTTTGTGGGTTCTTCCGAGGATGTTGTAGTCGTAATGATTTGTGCAGTCCTTTGAGACATTTGTGATTTGGGGCTATATAAATAAACATTGATTGATTGATTGATTGACAAAATATAACTGTCTCTGAGGTTTTAAAAATAATGTATTCTGAAAAATGTTGAAAAGCAAGAGATGCTTTTGGTTCCGCAAACTATTTCCTAAAGATCCATAAAGAGGTTCTTGCAAGTCTTATTGCACATTCAATTAATGTATCTATAAATCAGGGTAAAGTGCCATTGTCATGGAAGTCTGCAAGAGTTACCCCGGTTTTTAAAGCTGGTGATAAGACCAAACTAAAGAACTATCGGCCAATAAATATTTACCAATCGTATCAAAAATAGCAGAAAAGTGGCTTACCACACATATAATTGAACACCTAAGCGGTGGACATACCCCTCTTCATCCAAAGCAATTTGGTTTCCATAAATATCACTCTCCAGAAACAGCTACAAAAAATGGCTTTTAGATCTGGGTGGCTATGTAGCTACTGTTTTTTTATATTTACCCCGCAACCCCAAAAGGGACAAGCGGTAGAAAATGGATGAATGGATGGATGCTTCTTTCTAAATTAACTAACTTCAACTACTCCAATGGGCTTCACAGTGGCATAGGGGTTAGTGCGTATGCATCACAATACAAAGGTCCTGAGTAGTCCTGGGTTCAATACCGGGCTCGGGATTGATCTGTGTGGAGTTTGCCTGTCCTCTCTGTGAATGCGTGGGTTCCCTCCGGGTACCCCGGCTTCCTCCCACCTCCAAAGACATGCACCTGCGGATAAGTTGATTGGCAACACTAAATTGGCCCTAGTGTGTGAATGTGAGTGTGAATGTTGTCTGTCTGTCTGTGTTGGCTCTGCGATGAGTTTTGAAATGGTCATTGATTGAAACTTTTATTAGTAGATTGCACAGTTCAGTACATATTCCGTACAATTGACCACTAAATGATAACACCTGAATAAGTTTTTCAACTTGTTTAAATCGGGGTCCGCGTTAATCAATTCATGATACGAATATATACTATCAGCATAATACAGTCATCACACAGGTTAATTATCATAGAATATACATTGACTTATTTACATTATTTACAATCCGGAGGGTGGGATGAGGAGCTTTGGTGGATATCAGTATTTCAGCCATCAACAATTTCATCAACAGAGAAATTGACAATGAAACAGTGTAGGTTTTACTTAGTAGGAAAAGTACAGCCAGCAGAGAACATAGTGCGTTCAGATAGCATAAGAACAAGTATATACATTAGAAATACATTAGATTATTTATATTAGGTTTTTTACAATCCGGGGAGATCGGATGTGAATGGAGGAGGGTATTAGTAAAGGGTTGAAGTTGCCAGGAGGTGTTGTTTTAGAGCGGTTCTGAAGGAGGATGGAGATGCACTTACTTTTACACCTGTTGGGAGTGCATTCCACATTGATGTGGCATAAAAAGAGAATGAGTTAAGACCTTTGTTAGATCGGAATCTAGGTTTAACGTGGTTTGTGGAGCTCCCTCTAGTGCTGTGGTTATGGCGGCCATTTACGTTAAGGAAGTAGTTTGACATGTACTTTGGTATCAGGAAGGTGTAGCGGATTTTATAGACTAGGCTCAGTGCAAGTTGTTTTACTCTGTCCTCCACCCTGAGCCAGCCCACTTTGGAGAAGTGGGTTGGAGTGAGGTCTAGAAGTAACCTGACTAGCTTGTTCTGGGATGTTTGGAGTCTAGATTTGAGGGTTTTGGAGGTGCTGGGGTACCCGGAGGTGCAAGCATAATCGAAAAAGGGTTGAATGAGAGTTCCCGCTAGAATCTTCAAGGTACTTTTGTTGACCAGAGAGGAGAATCTCGTTCTTAGGTTGACCTTTTTGATTACTTTGGTTGCCATTTTATCACAGGAAAGATTGGCCTCTAGAATGGAACCTAGGTAGGTGATCTCATCTTTCCTGGTGATAACAATGTCACCAACTTTTATAGTGAAGTCACTGACTTTCTTAAGGTTGATATGGGACCCAAATAGGATGGATTCTGTCATACCTAAGTGTATGGATAGCTTGTTGTCAGCGAGCCAGGTGCAAATATTAAGGAGTTCAGCACTGAAGATTTGTTCCACCTGTGACTTGTCCTGGCCGGATACCAGCAGGGCCGAGTCATCCGCAAACAGGAACAATTCACAGTGGCATGCTAATGGCATGTCATTTACGTATATTAGGAACAGTAAAGGTCCTAGTATACTGCCTTGGGGGACTCCACAGCTTACTAAGAGGGGAGGGGACATGGTGCCGTTCACCTCTACCACCTGTTTCCTCCCCTCCAAGTAAGATTGCATCCAGCTCGATGAGGTTTTATCGAATCCGATTGCTCTGAGCTTATCCAACAGTATAGCGTGGTTAACGGTGTCAAAGGCCTTCTGAATGTCCAGCATGACCATGCCGCAGTATTTGCCCGCCTCCACCTCATGTTTGATGTGGTCGGTCAGATAGAGAATGCATGTGTCAGTGGAGTGGTTTGTTCTGAAGCCGGATTGGAATTTGTACATTTTTTTATTAGTAGCAAAGTATCTATCGACCCGTTCATAAACTATTTTTTCCATTACTTTCTAAATGGAACTGAGAATAGAAACAGGTCGGTAATTACCAGGTTCTAATTTGCTTCCTTTTTTGTAAAGGGGGGTTACTCTTGCTCTCTTGAAATCCTTGAGTACTTGACTTTGTTTGATTGAGAGGTTTATTATATGAGTGATTATTGGGGCAATGGTGGTGGCAGAGTCCACGAGGAATCTGGAGGGGATATTGTCAAGGCCGGTGGCCTTGTTTGGGTGGAGCGCGCTCAATTTATTAAGCATCTCGTCAGCTGAGACTATTTTTAATTTGAAATTGTTGTTGATTACTCTTAGCTTTCTGTAGAAGGCTTTAATGTGTTCTACACCAAAGCGACCAGAGTGATGGGACAGCTTGTTAACGAGAGTTGTGGCTATGCTGGTGAAAAAGGTGTTAAGTCTGCTTGCTACCTCTATTTTGTCTGTAATGAGGGCGTCACCCTCCTTGATGTTGATGTTGGTGAGTCTGGTTTTAAGTTTCTGGCTGCATCCAGGAAGCTGGTTGTTGAGAATTTTCCAGAGCTCACGTGGCTTATTTGTGTTTTCCTCTATTTCAGTGGTTGGAGGTACCGAACCCCGCCAGTTTCTAATGCGCATTCACCGAACCCTTTTTTAGTGAAAAATAAAAAGTTGTTTTTTTTCAAATTCAACACAAAGTTATATGTTTTTGGTAACATTTCAGTATGGGGAACGTATTCTACGTAAGAAAGACTTAATTTAGAGTTATTTGGACACTATGGGAACATATTCTAAGTAATAAAGACCTAATTTAGAGTTATTTGGTTGGGGTTACTGCGATAAGGTGGCGACTTGTCCAGGGTGTACACCGCCTTCCGCCCGATTGTAGCTGAGATAGGCGCCAGCGCCCCCCGTGACCCCAAAAGAGAATAAGCGGTAGGAAATGGATGGATGGATGGATGGTTAGGGTTATAATGCTGAATAAGGCATTAATAAGTACTTAATAATGACTAGTTAAGAGCCAATATGTTACTAATTTGCATGTTACTAAGCAACTAATAAATGGTGAATATGTTTCCCATACTAATGTTTATATGCTTTTTTTTAGTCGTGCACAAAATGAAACGTGCATGAACATCACCTTGTTCAAACAACAAAACCAACTCAAAACAAATTACACACCTGCAAATCAGTCAGCTGTTGCCGTATCCGTATTACGCCGATAGGGAGAAGTTTGTATTTACACGATGAGTTCCGTGTGTTTTGACCTCCGCCGAACCCCTGTGGCCGACTCACCGAACCCCTAGGGTTTGATCGAACCCAGGTTAAGAACCACTGCTCTATTTTGTCGTTGATGTAATTTTTTTTTAAAGGATTTAGTCAGGTTGTTTGTCTAATTTCTTAATTTATTGCATTGCTTTTTGAGTGTTGAAAGGAGTGATTTGAGGTTATTACTATTGGGTTGTTAATCTACTTTGGTTTTACACTTTTGGTATTCGAAGTATTTTCTGTCTCTGTCTTTTATGGCAGCTAATAGGTCTGGACTGATCCATGGTTCAGAGCGGGCTTTGATCCTGACTGTTCTCACGGGAGCCATATCATTTAGTATCGCTAGGAACACTGTTTTGAAGCGATCCCAAGCATCTTCAACCAGGTTGCTTGTGAGCACAGGGGACCAGTCCCACTCACCTAATTTAAGGTTGAAAGTATCACTGGAGTATGTTTTAAGGGATCTGGATTGAGCTGTTATGTGGCCATTGGCTTGATGAAACTTGCCCAGGGTGTATGCCGCCTTCCGCCCGATTATAGCTGAGATAGGCACAAGCATAACAATATTACGAATACTTGGTTAATATTTAAATGATGACATCTAAATAGAGTATTGTTGGCGTTTTTTTATGGATTTTATGGGCGAAAAGAGGACCTTCCATTGGTTCCTCTGTAAGTGGACTTTTAGTTATGTTCATTTACAAGTTAGAATGCATTAAAAAAAAAATCCATCTGTCTTTCATAATTATTGTGAACGACAGGCAAAATTCCCAAAAAACGCAGAGATCCACTTTAACTCACTTTTCTCAGATTTAGCTAAATGTCATCACATTTAAGTTTAGAATTAAATGTTGACTCTAAATATGTTACCTTAATATTACATCTAATCCTAAATCTTAAATCTAAACCTATATGTTAAATCTAAATTTGAAATCCAAACCTAAATGCTAGTTTAGTTTATTATTCTTCTTTGGTCAATGTTTAACAAATGGTCATAGCTTGAAAATGAAAATGTTACAGACCGGAAGGGTTTAAGCTGAGGTTGAACACTTATTGCGCCTAACCCTATAAACAATGTCAAGTACAATATGAACTTCCGAAAATTATGAAATGTCCTTTCCACAACATATTATGATACACATTATACACAACATAAACACGGTTCAGTTATACACACAATAAAGGCATGTGAAATATCCTTGTACACATGTTAAACCTTGGCACCAATTATATACTATATACAAACAATTATACTTCCATAATAATTTATAACCCACATTTAGTTTTTAATTAACATTGATCATAGTATTAACTACAGTGTTGATTCAAGAGTGATATTTGTTCAAAACATTGGTCTTAAAGTCTCGGGATCCCCCGGGAAGAGCTAGACGAAGTGGCTGGGGAGAGGAAAGTCTGGACTTCCCTGCTTAGGCTACTGACCCCGTGACCCGACCTCAGATAAGCGGAAGAAGATGGATGGTCTTAAAGTGTTTTTTAAGATGCTAAATCTAAATCTAAATGTTAAATAACTACAATGTCCACACACACACACACACACACACACACACACACCCACACACACACACACACACACACACACACACACACACACACACACACACACACACACAAATAGCAACAACTTAAATATTCTTGATTGCTAAAACAAAGCAGGTGCAGGGAATAGACCTCAAAGGAAGACATGAAACTGCAACAAAAAAGCCACCAAAATAGGAGCTCAAGACAAGAACTAAAACACTACACAGGGGAAAACACCAAATAACTCAAAATAAGTCAGGGTGTGATATATGTGACGGGTCGTGACCACTAGATGTCAATAAAACACAAATGACCACTCGATTTTAAAAGCTCAACTATTTCATAAAGTTAGTGGTTTTCATGCCAACCATTGTTCTTTAAGTTATTTCACTTGATCAAACCTTTTCTAACATTCCATACTACAAAATCAAAAACTATGCACTTTTCTACCGTAGGATTTGTGTTTTTCATACCCACCATTGTTCTCTGTTTGAATAATTTCACTTAATCAAACTGTTTTTTAACATTCTCCATTTAAAAGATAGTAAAAGTATGTACTATGATTCCAGCTGATGTGGTATCGGATTAATATCGGTTTCGGCCAACACTCAAGTGTCCAATATTGGTATAGAATCGGAATTTTAATTTTGAATCAGGACAGCCCTGGACTAAACCACAGGTGTCAAACTCAGGGTCCAGAAATAGTCTGTAAATAATGTGTGTCAATAAAACACTTAATTTTTTCTAACTAAATGTATTTTATTTGTTCTTTCCATTTTGACAGCATGTCTTTTAAACTTTGAATGGGAGGACCCGCCGGGGAAGGATGTTTCGTCCCCATCGTTGGGATCCCTGCAGGTGGGGCGAGTGGTAGTCCTGGCCCCGTGCTGGGCGGTTCTGCTGCTGCCAACTGGGGTGGGGCGGCCTAGGGTTGCCCCCACCGTATTCTTTTGGGGGATTGGGTTTGAGTATTTCATATATATATATATATACATATATATATATATATATATATATATATTAGATTAGATTAGATAGTACTTTATTTATTCCGTCAGGAGAGTTCCTTCAGGAAAATTACAATTTTCAGCACATATATATATATATATATATATATATATATATATATATATATATATATATATATATATATATATATATATATATATATATATATATATATATATATATGTATATATATATATATATATATATATATATATATATATATATATATATATATATATATATATACATATATATATATATATATATACATATATATATATATATATATATATATACATACATATATATATATATATATATATATATATATATATATATATATATATATATAAATACATACACTCATCATACTTGCCACCCTTGAGACCTCCGATTTCGGGAGGTGTGGGGTGTGGGGATGGGGAGGAGTATATTTGTATCTACAATTCACCAATTTGAGTATTTCATATATATATATATACATATACATATACATTTATATATGTGTGTGTGTGTATGAAATACTTGACTTTCAGTGAATTCTAGCTATATATATGTATTTATTATATATACAGTATAAATAAAAGAAATAGTTGAATTTCAGACGGCACCTATCAAATACAAAGTAATAAAAACACAGTTGTTCTACTAACTGTACTGTGCTTGCTGGTTACTAAAAAAAAACACTTACCTTTCACTATTTGAGTTACCTTTGTTCTGCCATTTATTTCTTCATTTTGCTCGTCGAAGGTGTAATATATTGGATTGGAGTCAATAACCAGGCGAGGTGATGAAATTACGTCTCTTTACTGTAGGCTTCAGAACAGACTTGGATTGGAGTCAATAACCAGGCGAGGTGATGAAATTACGTCTCTTTACTGTGGGCTTCAGAACAGACTCCCTCGCTTGCCATCAGGTGCCCAACACCACGTAAATCGTTGGCCAATCAAAAAGCAACCCCATAACGCAATAGCCAACATTCACCAGGAGATGGCAACAGACAACATAGAATCACTCTATTAGAGACGGCGTCGCCGTGGCTGTAAGTTCCTCGTCCTTCAGCTTCTTCTCCTTGTGTGTGCAGTTTTTTATTCAAATCCGTAAATGTTGCAATGTGATTGGGCAGGAAAGCTGTTTATATAGTGGAAAAGCGGATGTGAAAACAGGCTGTCCCCGCATGGAGCTGGAGCGGGGTGGCTTCCAGCTCCGGCTCAATTTCGGGAGATTTTTGGGAGAATTTTTTTTCCGGGAGGTTTTCGGGAGATGCACTGAATTTCGGGAGTCTCCCGGAAAATCCGGGAGGGTTGGCAAGTATGACACTCATTCAAATAATCGCGTTTCATCAAACATATATTAACGCTGTGCTGCCGGTGGAAACTGCGTGAAAAACAGCACACTGATCAAGCTTAACTTATTTTTACTATAACAATCGACAAGGTTAATATAGTCCGCTTATCTTTATTCCCCTACATTTATCTGCTTTCTTTTGTTATCAAGTTTTCATCCCATTTACGTATTGTTGCATTTGAAACAATTGTACTGTTGACAATAAAATAGGTTATTATTATTATTTTTTATTATTAGTAAACATTTATCAATACTGCGGTTTCTGTTGGTATATTTATTGCTCCATTTGTATTGCAACAATGTTCATTGTCATTTCTGTGTTATTACTATCTATTTCACTAACTGGTTCTTTGCTATCATCTTTCGTATCATATTTGTACATATCATATTTGCTGATATTGTTATGTTGTTGTCGTTGTCTTCTGTCTTGTTCCGCTCTTGTCCCCGCAATTTCTCTGTCTTCCTTTCTCTGTTCTTCTTTCTAGACCTTTCTGCTCTAATCCGGCTGCCTCACAGCTGCCTTTTTTGACAGCTGCTGCAGGACGATGAATAATCCAATGATGTCTCCGGTAAGATATATATCGCAATTTTCCCATCCAAAAACATGCTGGTTGACGTAGAGAAAACATGTTCGCTTGACCGCTCTGCTTCACAACAAACAAAGAAACACCGGCTGTGTCTCGGTGCTAAAGACAGCTGTATTCCACCGCTTTCCACCAACAGCATTGTTCTTTATATTCTCCATTCATAAATGGCCTACTCAGTGGCTTAGTGGCTAGAGTGTCCGCCTTGAGATCGGTAGGTTGTGAGTTCAAATCCCGGCCAAGTCATACCAAAGACTATAATAATGGGATCCATTGCGTCCCTGCTTGGCACTCAGCGTCAAGGGTTGGAATTGGGGCTTAAATCACCACAAATTATTCTCGGGCACGGCATCGCTGCTGCCCACTGCTCCCCTCACTTCCCAGGGGGTGATAAAGGGGATGGGTCAAATGCAGAGTACAAATTTCACCACACCTAGTGTGTGTGTGACAATCATTGGTAATTTAACTTTAACATTATTAAATGAACAAATTGCTAAAGATTCAGCAACACAGATGTCCAGAATACTGTGTAATTATGCGATTAAAGCAGACGACTTTTAGCTGCTAGTGGGGCAGCGCTAATATTTCCTGACAGTCCGTGACGTCATTCCGCGACGTTTTCAACAAGAAACTCGCGGGAATTTTAAAATTGCAATTTAGTAAACTAAAAAGGCCGTATTGGCATGTGTTGCAATGTTAATATTTCATCATTGATATATAAACTATCAGACTGCGTGGTTGGTAGTAGTGGGTTTCAGTAGGCCTTTAAATGCATTTTAGTACATTATCGTTCCATAGCTGTGGATATTTCATGATCAATGAAACACAAAATACTTTTTAACACTAATTGTTAACTATGATGCTGAGTAGCCTCTGACACTAACCTGACACTAAAAGTTATTTTGCTACTAATTTTCACAGTTAAAATATATATATATATAGTATTTCACACTGGTTTTAATCCGTTTGGAAACCAGAAATAGCTAATTCCGCTAGAAATTATTACTGATATCAATTCCATACGCCATTTTAAATAATACCAAATTATTTTGGAAAAAGAAACAAAAAATATTTCTACTGTAAACAAATAATTGTTCTGAAAGACGTCACTTCCGGTAAGTTTGTACTGCGCATGCTCCTCTGCAGATATTACCGCAAAGCATGCTGGGGCTTCCTTTCTCTCCGAGGCCATATTGGAGCTAACTCACCGTAAGATCCTCTCCGAGTTTTCTCAGTAAAAGACACCCACATCTATCAGTTTTCAACTTGTTTTTGCACCCCAAACATAACGACACGTTCACCTTTGTTGTTTATGATCGCAGGTTGGCCGGACTTGGACTTAAATCGCTCAAAATGGTGGCCGCAAAGAAAACTGTGAGTGGAAGCTCTCGAGGCACCAAGCACGCGCTGGTCTTCACGTGGAGGCTAAAGTTGATTTTCAGGCCTGCTAGCAAAACAACTTACACCAAAATGTCCTATTCATTCAAACTATATGGTTTCAACGCGACATGTGGCTTTTTCATCCATATACGTTCAACTAGCAGTTACAGTTTCGTGTCACCCAACTTGTCTAGTTCTGCTTGTGGCAGCTAATGCTAACATGACAGCTAACGCCAATATCAGCTAAATCTGCGCAACACTATTGACACTTGTCTTGTTAGCAGTCCACTCTACACACATTGTACCACCTTGTCGTTACTTACGCGTCTTTTTCTTCCAGAAAAAGTCGATGGAGTCCATCAACTCCCGGCTCCAGCTGGTGATGAAAAGTGGCAAGTACGTGCTGGGCTATAAGCAGTCCCAGAAGATGATCAGGCAGGGAAAGGCCAAACTGGTCATCCTGGCAAACAACTGTCCTGCTCTCAGGTATTAAACACTCATTGTTATTGTTGACACACTTGTCAGTCTTACAAGTGACTATAGTCCGTACAATTGTGCATGTTATTTTTCCAAGTCCTTGTACATGGAGCTGTGGTTCTCAACCTTTTTTTTTTTACAAGTACCACCTCAGTTAAAACTTGGTTCTCCAAGTACCAACATTGAAATGTATTAGCATAATAGGCCAAAGTACTCATAAAAAACAGGGCAGAGGCTTTATTTAAGTATATTTAATATTTTTGGCCACCGTAAGATTACCAACATTAATGGTAATTGTAAAAAATTAAAACATTGATTTAATTAACTGACTCTTCGTGGTCCAAGCTCTGACATTGCCGGCAGTAAGTCGAACACGTTTCCAGTGAGGTTGGACTCCGCCAAGGCTGTCTTTTGTCACCGATTCTGTTCATAACTTTTATGGACAGAATTTCTAGGCGCAGTCAAGGCGTTGAGGGGCTCCGGTTTGGTGGCCGCGGGATTAGTTCTATGCTTTTTGCAGATGATGTGGTCCTGATGGTTTCATCTGGCCGGGATCTTCAGCTCTCACTGGATCAATTTGCAGCCGAGTGTGACGCGACCAGAATGAGAATCAGCACTTCCAAGTCCGAGTCCATATTTCTCGCCCGGTAAAGGGTGGAGTGCCATCTCCGGGTTGGGGAGGAGACCCTGCCCCAAGTGGAGGAGTTCAAGTACCTAGGAGTCTTGTTCACGAGTGGGGGAAGAGTGGATCGTGAGATTGACTGGCCGATCGGTGCAGCGTCTTCAGTAATGCGGACGTTGTACCGATCCGTTGTGGTGAAGAAGGAGCTGAGCCGGAAGGCAAAGCTCTCAATTTACCGGTCGATCTACGTTCCCATCCTCACCTATGGTCATGAGCTTTGGGTCATGACCGAAAGGATAAGATCTCGGGTATAAGCAGCCGAAATGAGTTTCCTCCGCCGTGTGTCGGGGCTCTCCCTTAAAGATAGGGTGAGAAGTTCTGTCATCCGGGAGGAACTCAAAGTAAAGCCGCTGCTTCTCCACATCGAGTGGAGCCAGATGAGGTGGCTCGGGCATCTGGTCAGGATGCCGCCCGAATGCCTCCCTAGGGAGGTGTTTAGGGCACGTCCAACCGGTAGGATGCCATGGGGAATACCCAGGACACGTTGGGAAGACTATGTCTCCCGGCTGGCCTGGGAACACCTCAGGATCCCATGGAAGAGCTAGACAAAGTTGCTGGGGTGAGGGAAGTCTGGGCTTTCCTGCTTAGGCTGCTGCCCCCACGACCCGACCTCTGATAAGCGGAAGAAGATGGATGGATGGATTCTTTGGGGTTTGCGTGTTCTCTCTGTGACTGCGTGGGTTCCCTCTGGGTACTCCGGCTTCCTCCCACCACGCACCTAGGGATAGGTTGATTGGAAACACTAAATTGGCCCTAGTGTGTGAATGGGAGTGTGAACATTGTCTATCTATATTGGCTCTGCAATGAGGTGGTAACTTGTCCAAGGTGCACGTCGCCTTCCGGCCGAATGCTGCTAACATAGGCTACAGCACCCCTGTAAGGGACAAGCGGTAGGAAATGGATGGACGGATTTTTTGGCATACTGCTGGATGGAGCCCGCATACCACAGTTTGAGAACCACTATTAGCATTTGTTGTGTTGCAAAACATGCATCAGATAACAAAAGGGTCATAACTTGCCTGTTTGCCTCTATTAGTGGGTTCAAATCAAAAGGATGTAGCATATACCTACCGGTAATCCTCTTGACAAAACACATCAAAATAGTTGAAAATTCGGAGAAAAATTTGACGCTGTTTCAATAACAATTCACGCAATGGACTTAGACCTTGTCTCACTGTATGTATAAATATCTAGATTGCCAAGATACTTGTGAGGGTGTGGTCAATATGATGTCCTTGTATTATTTGCCATGATGCATATTATTAACATATATTTCTTTACATATTATTTTACTCTGTAATAGTTGTATAATATACCTTAAAAATATTTTTTTCCCAAGAGCTTTCTCCAAATCTTTTAGTCAGTAAAAACAAATGTATCTATTTCCGGTGTTATTGTAGACTGTACTCACGTTTAGAGACTTTTTACTGGTGGCGCTCCATGTCTGCAGAAAAAAGCGGGCTGTAGAGAGCCTGATGTCACACTTACTTTGCGCAGCTGGTATCCTTCCTCTCCTTAAAAGCCACCACTGTCATTTTAAGTTTTAGTGCACGGATAATAAACCACTTATATATATATTCATTCATACTGTAGCTACCCGCTGGTGTTAATGTGTATGTTTGTGTTCTGATGATCTTTTTTCCCATGGTCTGTGAACACACCACACCGTATTGGCGGAGAATGAGGAAGTATTGTGTATTTAGGAGTGAAACACGAAGACGTGTGTGCACGGAGGAAATACTTGTTGGAATTGTGCCCGTTGTTGGCATACAGTAAGATTGGCAATAGAAGCTAAAACAAGTCAGACTTGTCTTGTTTTGGAATCTACAATATTATATTAAATTTGTTTTCATGTAAAACCCCTAATTTTTAAGGTGTGGCGGCTTATATCTTGCCGTGGCACACCACCACAATCAATTACATTAAGGGAGAAATCCTTGTCAAAGCCATCAAACTGAGTGCCCCACCTGGGATTTAACAAAATGGATAAAACTCTTCTAGGTATGAAAAACCTCATTTGTCATTTACATGTATTATTACTGTACTAACTCAACAAACTAAGAAACAGAGGTAGAAACTATTCAAGAAGGTTGAGTTACTTAGACCAGTGGTTCTCAAATGGAGGTACCTTAGCCATTTTACCTTAGCCCCTGGGGGTACTTGAAGGTATGCCAAGGGGTACGTGAAATTTTTGAAAAAATATTCTAAAAATAGCAACAATTCAAAAGTCCTTTATAAATATATTTATTTATTGAATAATCAAGAAAATATGAATAAGTTCAAAAACTGTGAAAAAAAAATACAACAATGCAATATTCAGTGTTGACAGCTAGATTTTTTGTGGATATGTTCCATAAATATTGATGTTAAAGATTTCTTTTTTGTGAAGAAATGTTTAGAATGAAGTTGATGAATCCAGATGGATCACTATTACAATCCCCAAAGAGGGCACTTTAAGTTGATTACTTCTATGTGTAGAAATCTTTATTTATAATTGAATCACTTGTTTGTTTTTCAACAAGTTTTTATTATTTTTATATCTATTTTTCCAAAGAGTTAAAAAAAGACCACTAAAAATGAGCAATATTTTGCACTTTTTTACAATTTAATTAATCAGAAACTGATGACGCAGTGCTGTATTTTACTTCATCTCTTTTTTTCAACCAAAAATGCTTTGCTCTGGTTAGGGGGGTACTTGAATTTAAAAAATGTTCACAGGGGGTACATCAATGACTGTTCGCTTTTGTCATTTTTGACAGACCTTTTGGGGCAATGAGGGTGCCAAATATCAATACGTTTGAAGCAGAAGATGTAGAACAGCAGTTTTCACATTTCATTTGGGTTTAGGGGAAGGAGATGCAGCCAAACTTTACTGTGTACCTCTCGGGGGGCCCCATTGTCAACCATTTACTTGCTTAACTGATTTAGTATTTTGACATCCAGTGGACACATTTGGAACAACAGTTTCTTTCATAAAAAAAAAAATTCAGCTAATTTTTATACTTTGCAAACTCATCATGGATTGGATCAAACCTGTTTGCGAATTTGACACCCCTGACGTAGGCCATGTCTATCTGATATATATATCACGCTTTCCTCAAGAGACGCAAAGCGCTTTACATAGTGAAACCCATTGTCTTAATTTTTTTAAGCTACATCTGAACCAGTGAATGGGCACTGGGAGCAGGTGGGTAAAGAGTCTTGCCCAAGGACACAACAGCAGTGACTAGGATAGCAGGGATCAAACCTGAAGATCCCTCAAGTTGCATATTTTTGTTTTCAAATGCACATTTTTCACCAAGAACTCTAAAACAACAAATGTGTCAATTTTGAATTAGTTTCAGTGTCTCCATTTTAATGCTTTCCTTACTGCAATAACACTGTTTTTCCTTCCATGTGCAGGAAATCTGAGATTGAGTACTATGCCATGCTGGCCAAAACCGGTGTCCACCACTACAGCGGAAACAACATTGAGCTTGGTACAGCCTGCGGCAAATACTACAGGGTGTGCACACTGGCCATCATTGACCCCGGTGAGTCAACACTGTGCATTTATGTCCTTGTGATTTTGAATAAAAGTGTAGGTTTTGCCTTTCTGGCAGTTTGCTGACTTTTTCTTTGGCCTGCAGGCGATTCTGACATCATCAGGAGCATGCCTGATCAGCAGCAGCCGCCTCAGTAGAGCGTCCCCCTGCCCCAATTGTAATAAATAAAAGTTGGTGTTGACATTATTCTGCTGCTTCTGGCGTTTTTCTGTTTAAAATGTGCAGCACTGTCACAACATGGTGTTACTGCAAGTGTCCACAGGAGAGCAGTAATGTCCACTTTAGAGGAGGGTTGCTATGGAGAGAGAATGTTGTTGATCTGCTCCAGAGGTTGGCAATCCAAAATGTTTAAAGAGCCATATTGGACCAAAAATATAAATTAATTTGTCAGAAGCTGCACGGTGAAACAGGGTTTAGTGCATGTGCCTCACAATACAAAGGTCCTGGGTTCGATCCACGGGCTTGGGGTCTTTCTGTGTGGAGTTTGCATGTTTTCCACATGACTGCGTGGGTTCCCTCTGCGTACTTCGGCTTCCTCCCACCTCCGAAGACAGACACCGGGGATAGGTCGATTGTCAACGCTAAATTGGCCCGAGTGTGTGAATGTTGTCTATCTGTGTTGGCCCTGCAATGAGGTGGCGACTTGTTCACTGCCCCAATGTAGCTGAATAGGCTCTAGCGACCCCAAAAGGGAGACGCGGTGCGGTGCAAAAAATTAGAAGCCCTATATAAGTCTTAAATGAAAGCAACACATGACTTAAGTGTCCATATTAGCTATGTATGTTAAACTGCAAGCTTTTTATCTATGAGGTGTGTACTGTTTGGATTTGATGTTAATGTTTGAGAATATCTGCTTGCACAGGTTTTTTTTGTCTTCAACAGCCACCTGCCTGACACCAGCCCTTGCTGAAAGAAACAGATCTTCGTTGACAGAAATATTTATTCTACACATTTTTACAACTTTGGAAAACAGTTTTTCTGTGGCAGCATCGGAGAAAGTTATACATGTAAACCAGGTGTGTCCACACTTTTTTCAGCAGGCGTGCTACTTGTCAAATGACAAAGTTGATGTGATCTACCTCATTCTTACAGTATATATTTATATATATACACAGGAGGCGTCACTAGCTTTTAAGGACAGGGGGGCTTAGCCCCCAGGAGATGCACAGGATGCAAGCGAATGTAGCACACGAGCACAAAACTTCGGCTAACAAATATATATATATATATAAAAGACTTAAAGGTATACTAGAGAAATAATGAATATACCAACAACGGGAATAGACAAAATACCAACAATGGTAATAGAGAACCCGAGCAATAATGGTAATAGACAACTTGGCAATAATGGTAAGGATTTCTTATCATTTCCTTACTAAGGGAACATTGAGCACATGATAACACTATGAGTACAACAGCAAGTCAAAATAAATTAAAGACCCACATCTCGATATTTGAACCAGACAAAATGTTTGATTAATAGTTTGAATTGATTAATAGTTTGGCATTGCTTGTGTTGTAAGTCCAGTTTGTTCCATAGTTTTACTCCGCATACAGACACACAAAAACATAGTTTTACTCAGCATACAGACACACAAAAACGTTTACGAGTGGTTTGAGCTCTCGGCAATGAGAAATATCCAAAGCCTCTCAAGTTATGAGCCTGCACTCGTCTTAAAAAAAAACGTTGTAGATTAGGCGGCAATAATTTGTCAAATGCTTTTTCTGTATATAAGATTATTAATTAATTGTATTTAACAAGGTCATCAAATGTGAGCAACTTTGATTGCATAAACAGATTATTTGTATGTTCTAAAAACCAACGTTGTGAATGAGCCGCACTGCTTTTTTCTGAAATATGATCAGAGGATGAATTGTGGTGTGGTAAGTGTTCCCCCATACTTCAACAAAGTATGTAAGGTATGGTAGTACTAAGGTGCATTATAGAGTTCAAAGAAGTATTCAACAAAGTATGTAGGGTATGGCAGTACCAAAGTGCAGTATAGAGTACAAATAAGTATTCAACAAAGTATGTAAGGTATGGTAGTACCAAAGTGCAGTATAGAGTACAAATAAGTATTCAACAAAGTATGTAAGGTATGGTAGTACCAAAGTGCAGTATAGAGTACAAAGAAGTATTCAACAAAGTATGTAAGGTATGGTAGTACCAAAGTGCAGTATAGAGTACAAAGAAGTATTCAACAAAGTATGTAAGGTATGGTAGTACTAAGGTGCAGTATAGAGTACAAAGAAGTAGTCAACAAAGTATGTAAGGTATGGCAGTACTAAGGTGCAGTATAGAGTTCAAATAAGTATTCAACAAAGTATGTAAGGTATGGTAGTACCAAAGTGCAGTATAGAGTACAAATAAGTATTCAACAAAGTATGTAAGGTATGGTAGTACCAAAGTGCAGTATAGAGTACAAAGAAGTATTCAACAAAGTATGTAAGGTATGGTAGTACCAAAGTGCAGTATAGAGTACAAAGAAGTATTCAACAAAGTATGTAAGGTATGGTAGTACTAAGGTGCAGTATAGAGTACAAAGAAGTAGTCAACAAAGTATGTAAGGTATGGCAGTACTAAGGTGCAGTATAGAGTTCAAATAAGTATTCAACAAAGTATGTAAGGTATGGTAGTACCAAAGTGCAGTATAGAGTACAAATAAGTATTCAACAAAGTATGTAAGGTATGGTAGTACCAAAGTGCAGTATAGAGTACAAAGAAGTATTCAACAAAGTATGTAAGGTATGGTAGTACCAAAGTGCAGTATAGAGTACAAAGAAGTATTCAACAAAGTATGTAAGGTATGGTAGTACTAAGGTGCAGTATAGAGTACAAAGAAGTAGTCAACAAAGTATGTAAGGTATGGCAGTACTAAGGTGCAGTATAGAGTTCAAATAAGTATTCAACAAAGTATGTAAGGTATGGTAGTACCAAAGTGCAGTATAGAGTACAAATAAGTATTCAACAAAGTATGTAAGGTATGGTAGTACCAAAGTGCAGTATAGAGTACAAAGAAGTATTCAACAAAGTATGTAAGGTATGGTAGTACCAAAGTGCAGTATAGAGTACAAAGAAGTATTCAACAAAGTATGTAAGGTATGGCAGTACTAAGGTGCAGTATAGAGTTCAAATAAGTATTCAACAAAGTATGTAAGGTATGGTAGTACCAAAGTGCAGTATAGAGTACAAATAAGTATTCAACAAAGTATGTAAGGTATGGTAGTACCAAAGTGCAGTATAGAGTACAAAGAAGTATTCAACAAAGTATGTAAGGTATGGTAGTACCAAAGTGCAGTATAGAGTACAAAGAAGTATTCAACAAAGTATGTAAGGTATGGCAGTACTAAGGTGCAGTATAGAGTACAAAGAAGTAATCAACAAATTATGTAAGGTATGGCAGTACTAAGGTGCAGTATAGAGTACAAAGAAGTATTCAACAAAGTATGTAAGGTATGGTAGTACCAAAGTGCAGTATAGAGTACAAATAAGTATTCAACAAAGTATGTAAGGTATGGTAGTACCAAAGTGCAGTATAGAGTACAAAGAAGTATTCAACAAAGTATGTAAGGTATGGTAGTACCAAAGTGCAGTATAGAGTACAAAGAAGTATTCAACAAAGTATGTAAGGTATGGCAGTACTAAGGTGCAGTATAGAGTTCAAATAAGTATTCAACAAAGTATGTAAGGTATGGTAGTACCAAAGTGCAGTATAGAGTACAAATAAGTATTCAACAAAGTATGTAAGGTATGGTAGTACCAAAGTGCAGTATAGAGTACAAAGAAGTATTCAACAAAGTATGTAAGGTATGGTAGTACCAAAGTGCAGTATAGAGTACAAAGAAGTATTCAACAAAGTATGTAAGGTATGGTAGTACCAAAGTGCAGTATAGAGTACAAAGAAGTATTCAACAAAGTATGTAAGGTATGGTAGTACCAAAGTGCAGTATAGAGTACAAAGAGGTATTCAACAAAGTATGTAAGGTATGGTAGTAGTAAGGTGCAGTATAGAGTATAAAGAAGTATTCAACAAAGTATGTAAGGTATGGTAGTACCAAAGTGCAGTATAGAGTACAAAGAAGTATTCAACAAAGTATGTAAGGTATGGTAGTACCAAAGTGCAGTATAGAGTACAAAGAAGTATTCAACAAAGTATGTAAGGTATGGTAGTACCAAAGTGCAGTATAGAGTACAAAGAGGTATTCAACAAAGTATGTAAGGTATGGTAGTAGTAAGGTGCAGTATAGAGTATAAAGAAGTATTCAACAAAGTATGTAAGGTATGGTAGTAGTAAGGTGCAGTATAGAGTACAAAGAGGTATTCAAAAAAGTATGTAAGGTATGGTAGTAGTAAGGTGCAGTATAGAGTATAAAGAAGTATTCAACAAAGTATGTAAGGTATGGTAGTACTAAGGTGCAGTATGGAGTACAAAGAAGTATTCAACAAAGTATGTAAGGTATGGCAGTACTAAGGTGCAGTATAGAGTACAAAGAAGTAATCAACAAAGTATGTAAGGTATGGTAGTAGTAAGGTGCAGTATAGAGTATAAAGAAGTATTCAACAAAGTATGTAAGGTATGGTAGTAGTAAGGTGCAGTATGGAGTACAAAGAAGTATTCAACAAAGTATGTAAGGTATGGTAGTAGTAAGGTGCAGTATGGAGTACAAAGAGTATTCAACAAAGTATGTAAGGTATGGTAGTAGTAAGGTGCAGTATGGAGTATAAAGAAGTATTCAACAAAGTATGTAAGGTATGGTAGTACCAAAGTGCAGTATAGAGTACAAAGAGGTATTCAACAAAGTATGTAAGGTATGGTAGTAGTAAGGTGCAGTATAGAGTATAAAGAAGTATTCAACAAAGTATGTAAGGTATGGTAGTAGTAAGGTGCAGTATGGAGTACAAAGAAGTATTCAACAAAGTATGTAAGGTATGGCAGTACTAAGGTGCAGTATAGAGTACAAAGAAGTAATCAACAAAGTATGTAAGGTATGGTAGTACCAAAGTGCAGTATAGAGTACAAAGAAGTATTCAACAAAGTATGTAAGGTATGGTAGTACCAAAGTGCAGTATAGAGTACAAAGAAGTATTCAACAAAGTATGTAAGGTATGGTAGTACCAAAGTGCAGTATAGAGTACAAAGAAGTATTCAACAAAGTATGTAAGGTATGGTAGTACCAAAGTGCAGTATAGAGTACAAAGAAGTATTCAACAAAGTATGTAAGGTATGGTAGTACCAAAGTGCAGTATAGAGTACAAAGAAGTAATCAACAAAGTATGTAAGGTATGGTAGTACCAAAGTGCAGTATAGAGTACAAAGAAGTATTCAACAAAGTATGTAAGGTATGGTAGTACCAAAGTGCAGTATAGAGTACAAAGAAGTATTCAACAAAGTATGTAAGGTATGGTAGTACCAAAGTGCAGTATAGAGTACAAAGAAGTATTCAACAAAGTATGTAAGGTATGGTAGTACCAAAGTGCAGTATAGAGTACAAAGAAGTATTCAACAAAGTATGTAAGGTATGGTAGTACCAAAGTGCAGTATAGAGTACAAAGAAGTATTCAACAAAGTATGTAAGGTATGGTAGTACCAAAGTGCAGTATAGAGTACAAAGAGGTATTCAACAAAGTATGTAAGGTATGGTAGTAGTAAGGTGCAGTATAGAGTATAAAGAAGTATTCAACAAAGTATGTAAGGTATGGTAGTAGTAAGGTCCAGTATGGAGTACAAAGAAGTATTCAACAAAGTATGTAAGGTATGGCGTCATACCTTACATACTTTACTTAATCCGGGAATTTACCCCACATGCTTATCAACAAGTTACAAGGCCAGCCGGGAGACATAGTCTTCCCAACGTGTCCTGGGTCTTCCCCGTGGCCTCCTACCGGTTGGACGTGCCCTAAACACCTCCTGAGGGAGGCGTTCGGGTGGCATCCTGACCAGATGCCCGAACCACCTCATCTGGCTCCTCTCGATGTGGAGGAGCAGCGGCTTTACTTTGAGTTCCTCCCGGATGACAGAGCTTCTCACCCTATCTCTAAGGGAGAGCCCCGCCACACGGCGGAGGAAACGCATGTTCATTTTAACATATTCAATTTTAGACAACTACAAAGACGCATTAAAAATAATGCAACAATAGGGAAAGGGCTACAACGAGTCAGACCTGCAATCTGAGGCAAAGAATGAGGAGCTGCCAGAAAAAAGGAACAGGAAGTCAGTGTAAGTGTGTTCTGTCTTGTTTTTGTCATGTTTCTACAGAAATAGGCAGGTTATTTCCGGTAGCATTCAAAAATAGACCAAAGATGCTTGTACTATATGTATATTTGGCAATTTTGGAAATGCAATAATCCTAATGATATGGTTACCCAACAGCCATCGTCTCGGGGACTCTGATGTTAGCGAAGAAAAAACCCGGGAAATGGTGACCTCGCATCTCTGGCGTTGGCAAGCCAATTGCACAGGCAGAGTAAGAAATAATATCTTAACATCTAAAAAACAAAACCACCACATTAATATTAAAGATATGGTTATTATTCTTAGTGCTGAAGATATTCCCCTATCCTTGTATCCTTTCTCCCAGCTCTACCGTCTCGCCGATGGCCAGCAAGAGTTATTAATACCGGTTTTCATCAACGCAACTCCTCAACTGGAGATACCTTTCTAGGTAAAGACTGATCTCCGAAATAACATCTCAGCATCCAGTAACCATGGTTAACAGATCACAACCATTTAATACCAATTTATCTCCCTTAGCACCTCAGAAAATCCACATAAAGAAGGGTGTCCGACAAGGCGATACAATTTCGCCTGAACTGTTTACAGCTTGTTTGGAAGGCATAATTCGCTCTCTGGAGTGTGAGGATAAAGGAGTTGATATCAACGGAGACAAATTTAATCATCTGAGGTTTGCAGATGACATTGTTGTCTTGGGAGAGCAACTCAGTGAAGTGGAAGATATGCTTAAATACCTTGCAAATGCCAGCAAATGTGGATTGAAAATGAATATGGAGAAAACCAAAGTTATGGCAAATTCCATGGTACCTCATGGACCTGTGACTGTTAATGGAAATGAAATTGATGAAGTTAATGAATACATATATCTGGGGCAGAGATTTAGCCTGAAAGAAGAGAGACAAGAACATGGAGATAGGGAGGAGAATCAGATTGGGCTGGTGCCAATATGGAAAACTGAGCAACATCATGAGAGGAGAAATACCGTTAAGCCTAAAAAGAAAGGTCTTTAATCAATGCGTGTTACCAACCATGACACATGGAGCTGAAACCTGGGCATTGTCAAATAAAATGGAAAAGAAAATAGCAGCAGCAGCACAACACAACATGGAAAGAAATATGCTCGGAATCACATATAAAGACAGAAAAACAAATGAATGGGCGAAAAAACAAACGCAAGTCCAAGACATTATGAGAACTATCAAATGAAATAAGTGGAAGTGGGCTGGACATATCAGTAGGAGAACAGATAATAGATGGACTTCCCTAATGACATCATGGAGACCCGTGGATGGGAGCAGAAATAGAGGAATACAGAGAGTGAGATGGCGAGATGAAATAGACAAATATTGGGGAACAGTGCAGTGGCAGGGAGCAGCTAGAGATCGTTCACTATGGCAGAAACATGCTGAGGCTTTCGTCCAGCAGTGGACTGACAACGGCGGATGATGATGATGAAGCTTAGAAATGCTTACTTGTTTGTTTAAAGAGATGTCTATGCCTTTTATATTTCTTCTTTGGCCACCATTGGAGGCCAGGATGTGAAGCGGGTGACCTGGAACATCCTGGGCAGGATCTTCACAGATGACGTTTCACATCAGATCAATTGGAAGGTGTCAACAACAAAAAGGCCTTTAGCAGGATGGCAACAAAGACCTTGCTCTTCAGTAAGTATATAATTCAAAGTAATATTATATACGTTCAAAGTCAATAGTGGGTGCAGCCTTAAAAATGGTAGCAACCATCATACCTGTAGCTGCACCCAAACTTATTCTCTTGGTCGGATTAACGTAACGCTTCAACTGATGTTTGTTGACATCCTTTATTGCGTTTCTTCGCATGTTCAACACCGTCAACACCGTTAAAAAAACAGAAATAAAGTAATGCAAAATCACATGAGGTAGTGAAAACATTCCTGTTAACTATCTGAATACCGATAATAACTCAAATCCTACCTTTCTGACAACATGCACTTTGCTGTGAGACTCCTTCCTTTTGATTCCTTTTGTCGCTGGCGCTGTAAACGGTGTTGACAATGGCTGAGATTCTCTCCGCCTCTAATTGAGTAGTTACAGTTGTGATCAAAATTATTCAACCCCCACACAATTTTGGTGTTTTAGCAAGTTGTACATTTATTCCGTATTTTGTTTACAGTGATATCAAATAAAGATGCATTAAATAGACAAATCCAACTTAAATTGTAACACTGTATTTTAGAAAATACCAAAAAAGGAAATTTTTCTTAACATCTCATTGACAAAATTATTCAACCCCTTGAATATCATAACTCTTAAGAACACAATTTGAATAAGGTCTTTTCAATCAGGTGTTTAAAACACCTGTAGATGTAATTAAAACCATAACGAGCAACATTTAAACTGATTGAAAAAGACTGTGACGCTCAGCTTCTTGTAGATGGTCAATGGTGTATTTGCAACATGGTGAAATCCAGGGAGTGGTCAAAGAAGTCAAGAGAGGATGTAATTTCTCTTCATAAGAAAGGATACGAATATAAGAAAATAGCAAAGACATTACACATTCCAAGAGACACAGTTGGGAGCATAATTCGCAAGTTTAAAGCTAAAGGCACAGTGGAAACATTACCTGGGCGTGATAGAAAGAGGATGCTGTGTGCGTTCAGTGGTGAAAACCCCCCGGGTAACAGCTGAGGAACTACAACAGGACACTGCAGAGGGGGGAATGCAGGTTTCGTCCCAGACAATAAGGCGCGCACTACGAGATGAAGGCCTCCATGCCAGAACTCCCAGGTGCACCCCACTTCTGACTACCAGGCACAAGTAAAATAGACTCCAGTATGCAAAAAATCATCTGGACAAACCCCAAAGGTTTTGGGAAACTGTTCTATGGAGTGATGAGACAAAACTGGAACTTTTTGGGCCTATGAATCAACGTTATGTCTGGAGGAGAAAAGAATGAAGCTTACAAAGAGAAGAAGAACACCTTGCCTACTGTTAAGCATGGTGGGGGGTCAATCATGCTCTGGGGCTGTTTCTCTGCCTCAGGTACCGGGAATCTCCAGCGCGTTCAAGGCATTATGAATTCTATTTCCTACCAGGATGTATTAGCTGCAAATGTCATGAAGTCAGTGACGAAGCTGAGGCTTGGGAGACGTTGGACCTTCCAACAGGACAACGATCCCAAGCATACCTCCAAATCAACATCAGAGTGGTTGCAGAAGAAGGGCTGGAAGACTGGAGTCGCCAGACCTAAATGCTATAGAAAACCTGTGGTGGGACTTGAAGAAGGCAGTTGCAGCACACAAGCCCAAGAATATGAATGAACTGGAGGCCTTAGCCCAAGAGGAATGGGCTAAAATACCTGTAGATCGTTGCAAGAAGCTTGTGTCCGGTTATGTATCACGTTTGAAGGATGTAATTACTGCCAAAGGGTGTTCTAAATACTAAAGATGTATGTAACTAGGGGGTTGAATCATTTTGTCAATACAATATATTAAGAAAAATTTCCTTTTTTGGTATTTTGTAAAATACAGTGTTACAATTTAAGTTGCATTTGTCTATTTGACACATCTTTATTTGATATGACTATAAACAAAATACGGAATGAATGTCAAACTTGCTAAAACACCAAAATTGGGTGGGGGTTGAATAATTTTCAATCAATCAATCAATCAATGTTTATTTATATAGCCCCAAATCACAAATGTCTCAAAGGACTGCACAAATCATTACGACTACAACATCCTCGGAAGGACCCACAAAAGGGCAAGGAAAACTCACACCCAGTGGGCAGGGAGAATTCACATCCAGTGGGACGCTAGCGACAATGCTGACTATGAGAAACCTTGGAGAGGACCTCAGATGTGGGCCACCCCCCCCCCCTCTAGGGGACCGAAAGCAATGGATGTCGAGCGGGTCTAACATGATACTGTGAAAGTTCAATCCATAGTGGCTCCAACACAGCCGCGAGAGTTCAGTTCAAGCGGATCCAAGACAGCAGCGAGAGTCCCGTCCACAGGAGACCATCTCAAGCGGAAGCGGATCAGCAGCGTAGAGATGTCCCCAACCGATACACAGGCGAGCGGTCCATCCTGGGTCCCGACGAGCGGTCCATCCTGGGTCTCGACTCTGGACAGCCAGTACTTCATCCATGGTCATCGGACCGGACCCCCTCCACAAGGGAGGGGGGACATAGGAGAAAGAAAAGAAGCGGCAGATCAACTGGTCTAAAAAGGAGGTCTATTTAAAGGCTAGAGTATACAACTGTAATTGGATTTGTTCACGTTGCCTCGTGCGCTGCATCTGGCTACCTAACCTGATACGTTAGGAGTTGAAAAATTGTGTCCGACTTCTAAGCCGACGTCAGTGTCGCCACCATATCACGTGACCCATAACATCGCAGGATCAAGTTTTCAGGAGGCGTTCCTTGTCTATGGTTCCTTTGTAGCGTGAGACAGCGCGGTCTGCGACTGCAACCGGCTCACCAACGCCCTTTCACAGCGGAATGGTTCTTATTGGTTATAAGTTCAGTGACGTGTGTTCCGGTCCGCACTTTATATGATGTGAGGTCTTTTTAATAGGCCTACACGAATACAAACATAGAATGATAGTACAAATATAATAAGAAAACAATGTCAACTTCCCAAAGTTGGGTTATGGATATTTTATTTTTCCACATACAGTACTCTGATCAAGGAACCAAATAACATTTTTTTCTTACAGCACCTCTCCCGTCCAAAGGCAAAACCCAGTAACTCAATTTTGGTCAAAACTGAGCTGATAATAATTTTGGAGTTCCTAGGTGATATGCTTTACATTAGTGTATGTGATATTGTAATTTGTTCCGTAAGTAAACTGTTACGCACATGGCAGGACCTAGCAACTACAACATAACCGCGTAGATACAACAGAAAAACCTAGTATCTCAAGGGACCAATCGGAGCTTCTTTGTCAGTCGCCTTATTGTCTTTAATGAGACATTTGCACGAATGGGGGCCGACGGTCAACCTGATTATGTGATATCATGGCACGAGGGGATATTTGGAAGATTGGCCCAGGACGTTGCAAGCACCTTCATGTATTGTTCTTGATTCTTCCCCTTGCATACTCTTTTGGGCAGATAACTGTGGAAGTCAAAATAAAAACTGGACGCTGTACACGGCTCTTGCCCAATGTGCAAACGCAGAATGGGGCCCACCCGAGATTGTGATAAAATATCTGGAGAAAGGGCACACGTTCATGAGAGCAGATTCAATCCATGGCTCAATCGGCAAGAAAATGAAAGCTCAATAAAACATCTATACGTTTGATGACTTTGTAGATCTTTGTAAGACAGCATCAAGATAGATTAATTTTCCTTCGTTTTCTTAAAATCAGCTAGAAGTGAGTTACTAGGTTTTGCCTTTGGACGGGAGAGGTAAGGTTTTGATCATGGATGCGGAGCGGATCCAGCTCGGAGCAGTGGCGGGTCCGCGGCCCGCCTCCGTAGCGGATCATATCCGGAGTGCAAGTGGACCCCGATACGGGTCCGTTTCGCAGGTCCGCTCCGGAATGCGCGTGTTTTTGATGTGTGGGTTCGGTGTGCTAGCCCGCAGCACCGATCGACACAGACAGCAGAGTGTCACGGCACAGTGACTCAGTGAAGCCAAAAAAGTACAAAAAAGGAAAGAAGATGTGCTGGTTTTGCACAAAGTGAGCGTTAAGCTAGACAGTCAGACGCGCGCGAACTCCAAACAGGAAGTGACGTGAACAAGTGGAATGGATTGGATTTCGACGCAGTCAAAGGGCTTTCTACCTTACGAGGGGAAAATGAGTGAATTGTGAAATGTTATATGATCATTAATTTTAAACTCTTATTCGGGCCACTTTAAAATTAATATTTCAGCATGTATTTGTAAAAAAAAATAAAAGAAATAAAAAAATAAAAGAAAACGCCAAATTATCCAGGGGGGTTTAAGAATGTTTTAGGGGGGCTTGAGCCCCCCCTAAAATAGGCCTAGTGACGCCCCTGCTAAACAGTGGGCTTTCTAACAATTAGGAAGGTTCGTGTCATGTTTGTCCTACAGAAACCAAATTAAAAACAAAAAATATGTTTTTCCCCATCTTTTTCCATTTTCATACATTTTTGAAAAAGCTCCAGGGACCCACTAGGGTGGCGCTGAAGAGCCGCGGGTCAAACAGCACAATTTAATCCTCCCAGTTTGCTGATGTGTTGTCCACACAATTATGCAACAGCTCATCTTTGATTTTTTTTTCTTCCATTTTTTAAACCTGTTACACCATCTGCTGTAGCAGCGACCACTGCGCCACACCGTCTCTTCTGTGCGTCCCTTTGTCATAATTCTTAGTTCAAACATGTTAATGTCTCACTTTTCTGGAATTGGGATTTTCTATCAAACATCACTGCAGACATAATCCATGCCCATCAAATGCTTTGGCCCACTTTTTCCCATCGGCTGCACCCATAAGCCCCTTTATTCTTGCTTCCCAATTAGACGGTTAGGAAATGGTCCCTTGTTGATGTGCTCACGTGCGGCAACCATGCCCCAAAAAGCAGCAGCACATTTAAAGTCTATGTTGCTGCTCCTCGATCTTAGCGCTGCTTTCGATACAGTCGCTCATAATATTCTATTAGAGCGTATCACAACACGAATTGGTATGTCAGACTTAGCCCTGTCTTGGTTTAACTCTTATCTTACTGACAGGATGCAGTGCGTCTCCCACAACAATGTGACCTCGGACTATGTTAAGCTAACATGTGGAGTTCCCCAGAGTTCGGTCCTTGGCCCTGCACTCTTTAGCATCTACATGCTGCCGCTAGGTGACATCATACGCAAATACGGTGTTAGCTTTCACTGTTATGCTGATGACACCCAACTCTACATGCCCCTAAAGCTGACCAACACGCCGGATTGTAGTCAGCTGGAGGAGTGTCTTAATGAAATTAAACAATGGATATCCGCTAACTTTTTGCAACTCAACGGCAAAAAAATGGAAATGCTGATTATCGGTCCTGCTAGACACTGACCTCTATTTAATAATAGAACTTTAACATTTGACAACAAAACAATTAAACAAGGCGACTCGGTAAACAATCTGGGTATTATCTTCGACCCAACTCTGTCCTTTGAGTCAAACACATACTTGCCAACCTTGAGACCTCCGATTTCGGGAGGTGGGGGGTGTGGAGGGGGCGTGGTCGGGGGTGGGACAGAGGCGTGGTTAGGGCGGGGGGCGTGGTTAAGAGGGGTGGCGTATAATTCACCAACTCGAGTATTTCATATATATTTCATATATATATATGTATATACAGTGTATATATATATACAAATACATATATATGTATGAAATACTTGACTTTCAGTGAATTCTAGATATATATATTTATTTTATTATATATATAAATAAAAAATAGTAGAATTTCCGACGGCACCTATCAAATACACAGTATAAAAACACAGTTGTTCTACTAACTGTACAGTGCTTGCTTGTTACAAAAAAAACCAACAACACTTACCTTTCACTATTTGAGTAACATTTGTTCTGCCATTTGCGTATTGGCTACCGATCTCTGAATCCGGGAACATCCTTCCCAGATTTGTTGTAGACATCGGCAAATGAGAACGGGATGTTGCTTCCAGCTAATCAGCATAGCCCTCTTTGTCTCAGCATAAGATACACCATCAGGTCTCCATTTTGCGAGGTGGCCCATAATACTGGGTTGTGAACGATGCTGCGCTGCGGACGCTTTGTGCTTCACTGATCGTTCATGGCTGGATATATCCGTTCGGCCGCCGTGTTCAATGGAGAAGTCTGTTCTATAAAATTTACAGGCAACATACCCCTTCCCCTTCAAACTGTCCTGGATAAACTGAAATTCTTGTTTCCAATCGTTCTGGAACTTGCAAGCGTATTTCTTCATTTTGCCCGTCGACGGTGTAATATATTGGGTTGGAGTCAATAACCAGGCGACGTGATGAAGTTACGTCTTTTTACTGTGGGCTTCAGAACAACAGATTCCCTAATGCATGTTCATTGACTGCACTTAAATGTAGAATATATATAAATTCTATTCTATGTACAGTAGATGGCAGTATTGTCCCGTTTGAGAGGGTCACAACA
Source organism: Nerophis ophidion (assembly GCF_033978795.1). NCBI lineage: Eukaryota > Metazoa > Chordata > Actinopteri > Syngnathiformes > Syngnathidae > Nerophis > Nerophis ophidion. The sequence goes on along the minus strand of NC_084614.1, from coordinate 24,598,050 downwards.
TTGAGTCAGATGTGACTCAATGTTGGGGGGCGGGGCCTCCAGCGCCGCTTGAATTTCGGGAGATTTTCGGGAGAAAACCGGGATGTTTTCGGGAGAGGCGCTGAATTTCGGGAGTCTCCCAGAAAATCCAGGAGGGTTGGCAAGTATGGTGAAACATTAAAAGCGTTACTAAAACGGCCTTCTTTCATCTCCGTAATATCGCTAAAATTCACTCCATTTTGTCCACAAAAGACGCTGAGATCATTATCCAAGCGTTTGTTACTTCTCGCCTCGATTACTGTAACGTATTATTTTCGGGTCTCCCCATGTCTAGCATTAAAAGATTACAGTTGGTACAAAATGCGGCTGCTAGACTTTTGACAAGAACAAGAAAGTTTGATCACATTACGCCTGTACTGGCTCACCTGCACTGGCTTCCTGTGCACTTAAGATGTGACTTTAAGGTTTTACTACTTACGTATAAAATACTACACGGTCTAGCTCCATCCTATCTTGCCGATTGTATTGTACCATATGTCCCGGCAAGAAATCTGCGTTCAAAGGACTCCGGCTTATTAGTGATTCCCAGAGCCCCAAAAAAGTCTGTGGGCTATAGAGCGTATTCTGTTCGGGCTCCAATACTCTGGAATGCCCTCCCGGTAACAGTTCGAGATGCTACCTCAGTAGAAGCATTTAAGTCTCACCTTAAAACTCATTTGTATACTCCAGCCTTTAAATAGACTCCCTTTTTAGACCAGTTGATCTGCCGTTTCTTTACTTTTTCTCCTCTGTCCCACTCTCCCTTGTGGAGGGGGTCCGGTCCGGTGGCCATGGATGAAGTACTGGCTGTCCAGAGTCGGGACCCAAGATGGACCGCTCGTCCAGAGTCGGGACCCAGGATGGACAGCTCGTCCAGAGTTGGAACCCAGGATGAACCGCTCGCCTGTGTATCGGCTGGGGACATCTCTGTGCTGATGATCCGCCTCCGCTTCGGATGGTTTCCTGTTGGCTCCACTATGGACGGGACTCTCGCTACTGTGTTGGATCCACTTTGGACTGGACTCTCACGGTTGTGTTGGATCAGCTATGTTAGACCCGCTCGACATCCATTGATTTCGGTCCCCTACCGGGGGGGGTTCCTCTCCAAGGTTTCTCATAGTCATCATTGTCACCGACATCCCACTGGGTGTGAGTTTTCCTTGCCCTTATGTGGGCCTACCGAGGATGTCGTTGTGGTTTGTGCAGCCCTTTGAGACTCTAGTGATTTAGGGCTATATAAATAATCATTGATTGTTGATTGATGATAAAGTGTCAGCTTAATTAAGATAGGATGGAAGATACTCGGCCTCATTCAGGCACATGCTTTTGCCTAAATACAATGAAACCGATTTACATTAAAGACACCATCTAAAAATATCTAAAAAATAACATACATTTTTGGGGGGGGGGGCTTTTAGTGTCCACTTATCCCTTGCATATGTAATCATTTATTAAATAATATGTATTGATATATTAGCATTTGACAAGATTATTATACAAAACCCAATTCCATATGAGTTGGGAAATTGTGTTAGATGTAAATATAAACAGAATACAATGATTTGCAAATCCTTTTCAACCCATATTTAGTTGAATATGCTACAAAGACAAGATATTTGATGTTCAAATGTACATTTTATTTATTTTTTTGAAAATAATTAACTTAACATTTCATGGCTGCATCACGTGCCAAAGTAGTTGGGAAAGGGCATGTTCACCACTGTGTTACATCACCTTTTCTTTTAACAACACTCAATAAACATTTGGGAACTGAGGAAACTAATTGTTGAATCTTTGAAAGTGGAATTCTTTCCCATTCTTGTTTTATGTAGAGCTTCAGTCATTCAACAGTCCGGGGTCTCCGGTGTTGTATTTTACGCTTCATAATGCGCCACACATTTTCGATGGGAGGCAGGTCTGGACTGCAGGCGGGCCAGAAAAGTACCCGCACTCTTTTTTTTATGAAGCCACGCTGTTGTAACACTTGTCTTGCTGAAATAAGCAGGGGCGTCCATGATAACGTTGCTTGGATGACAACATATGTTGCTCCAAAACCTGTATGGACCTTTCAGCATTAATGGTGCCTTCACAGATGTGTAACTTACCCATGCCTTGGTACACTAATACACCCCCATACCATCACAGATGCTGGCTTTTCAACTTTGCGCCAATAACAATCCCAATGGTTATTTTCCGGAGGACACCACGTCCTCTGTTTCCAAAAATAATTTGAAATGTGGACTCGTCAGACCACAGAACACTTTTCCACTTTGCATCAGTCCATCTTAGGTGAGCTCGGGCCCAGCGAAGCCGGCGGCCTTTCAGGATATTGTTGATAAATGGGTTTTGCTTTGCATAGTAGTTTTAACTTGCACTTACAGATGTAGCGACCAACTGTAGTTACTGACAGTGGTTTTATGAAGTGTTCCTGAGCCCATGTGGTGATATCCTTTACACACTGATGGCGGTTTTTGATGCAGTACCACCTGAGGGATCAAAAGTCCATAATATCATCGCTTACGTGCATTGATGTCTCCAGATTCTCTGAACTTTTTGATGATTTTACGGACCGTAGATGGCAAAATCCCTAAATTCCTTGCAATAGCTTGTTGAGAAATGTTGTTTTCAAACTGTTAGAAAATTTGCTTACAAAGTGGTGACCCTCGCCCCATCCTTGTTTGTGAATTACTTAGCATTTCATGGAAGCTGCTTTTATACCCATTTATGGCACACACCTGTTCCCAATTAGCCTGCACACCTGTGGGATGTTCCATATAAGTGTTTGATGAGCATTCCTCAACTTTATCAGTATTTATTGCCACCTTTCCCAACTTCTTTGTCACGTGTTGCTGGCATCAAATTCTAAAGTTAAAAAAAAAATGTTTATCAGTTTGAACATCAAATATGTTGTCTTTGTAGCATATTCAATTGATTATGGGTTAAAATGATTTGCAAATCATTGTATTCGGTTTATATTTACATCTAACACAATTTCCCAACTCATATGGAAACGAGGGTTTGTATGTTTTTCATTCATTTTCAAACACTTATCATTATTTAGCAATTAAATGTATTAAAAAAATGTGTCGAATTTGTTTTAAAATATTTTGAAATTTGATAATACTTTATGAGTTTGCATGTATTGATGTTTTTGTCCATGTCTCGGTGTCCAACAAGAAGAATACACCGCTTGTGGCCAACTTGTGCCTCCTGACAAAGTAGGTGAGCGTTTCTCTGTCTCCCACTGTTCTCACATCTAAGATAACGCCCGACTCCCAATAAATTATTTCGACAGAGAGACGCTGAGCACACTCGCTGCCATGTGTAATATCACTAGTGCCGTGCCTCCCTCCCTGACTGACTTACTGAGAGTGACAATGAACCTTGTGCTGTCAACCTCATCGGCAAACGGCAGAAACGTCTCTTTTCAAGGTTGGCTCGGACTGACGTTTGTCATGCGTGGCTATGAGTCAGTGGAATGGCTTGCTGACACTAAATGTCACCAAGTTATGGTATTCAGTGGAGTGCCACAGGGGTCTGATCTTGGTCCATTAAATGTTTGTCTCTTTTTGTGCACAAATTGACCAAAAAGTAAGTATTGTCAGAAATAAAAATACATATATACATTACTTGAAAAATGTCTTTATAAATTTAAATCCACTCGGTAAAACTAGTAACTATATTTCACAGAGAGAGAGAGAGACTGATCTTTAGGAGATGTTCTTGACAAAGAACCGTTTAAAATACTTTTTAGACGTTATTGTTCGTTTTGATCAGTAGTGTGGGTTGTGGGATAAGATGTGGATCAAAGTAAGTTAGTTAAAATATTGAGTTGAGATTGTGGTCTATGCTTTCATTCAAGTCTTAACGGATCCATCATTTACATCTGGAATCCTTTGTCCAAAATTGCTTCCAATATTTCCAAAGTAGTTATTCAAACGTTCAGTTACTTTATCCATATTGTAATTTTGTATATTTCTGTCTGGTACAGACCATGGCAAATTAAGGCCCGGGGGCCACATGCGGCCTGCTGAGCTTTTCAATCTGGCCCGTCGGGACATTCCCAAATAATGTTTTGAGCTCTTTAAGATGGAAAGTGTAGCTGCCATTATGATGTGCAGTGATGTTTTCAAAAGACCGTAAGTCTTGAAGTCTATAAAGTATTTCAATGGTTGGAATCTGCGCTTTGGAATGATATACCAGTGACTATGGTAATCTAATTAGTTACTGTGGTCATCTACGTCACAGCAGCTCAGACGAGGCACCAAGTAAGTGTGGGCGGGAAGCGTTTCCCCAGACGCGGAAGTAGATTTTCACTGCAAAGTTCTAAAGCCTAGTGATGTATCAGATATACCTGTATCAGATTGTAGGTGGGTTTGTTTTCTACCCTTTTCGTTCATATTTTGGTCTGCCTGCGGTGAGGCAGACCAAAATCTGACTCAGGGAACTGGACACCCCTGCCATGCATAGTCCCCTGATATGTATGCCAACATGGGGACTTTCATGGCTAATTGGGCTTGGGTCACAAGCTCAGGTCTGATCATCCTGTAGCTGGCCGCCTCTGGAGAGGGTGTATATAGCAGGGGTAACCAACGCGGTGCCCGTAAGGACCAGATGAGTAGCCCGCTGGCCTATTCTAAAAATAGCTGAAATAGCAGCACTTACCAGTGAGCTGCCTCTATTTTTTAAATTTTGTTCATTTACTAGCATGCTGGTCTCGCTTTGCTCGACATTTTTAATTCTAAGGGAGACAAAACTCAAATAGAATTTGAAAATCCAAGAAAATATTTTAAAGACTTGGTCTTCACTTGTTTAAATAAATTCATTTATTTTTTTACTTTGCTTCTTATAACATTCAGAAAGACAATTTTGGAGGAAAAATACAACTCGGTAAAGAATCTGGGTATTATCTTCGACCCAACTCTCTCCTTTGAGTCACACATTAAAAGCGTTACTAAAACGGCCTTCTTTCATCTCCGTAATATCGCTAAAATTCGCTCCATTTTGTCCACTAAAGACGCCGAGATCATTATCCATGCGTTTGTTACGTCTCGTCTCGACTACTGTAACGTATTATTTTCGGGTCTCCCCATGTCTAGCATTAAAAGATTACAGTTGGTACAAAATGCGGCTGCTAGACTTTTGACAAGAACAAGAAAGTTTGATCACATTACGCCTGTACTGGCTCACCTGCACTGGATTCCTGTGCACTTAAGATGTGACTAAGGTTTTACTAATTACGTATAAAATACTACACGGTCTAGCTCCATCCTATCTTGCCGATTGTATTGTACCATATGTCCCGGCAAGAAATCTGCGTTCAAAAGACTCCGGCTTATTAGTGATTCCTAGAGCCCAAAAAAAGTCTGCGGGCTATAGAGCGTTTTCCGTTCGGGCTCTAGTCCTCTGGAATGCCCTCCCGGTAACAGTTCGAGATGCTACCTCAGTAGAAGCATTTAAGTCTAACCTTAAAACTCATCTGTATACTCTAGCCTTTAAATAGACCTCCTTTTTAGACCAGTTGATCTGCCGCTTCTTTTCTTTCTCCTATGTCCCCCCCTCCCTTATGGAGGGGGTCCGGTCCGATGACCATGGATGAAGTACTGGCTGTCCAGAGTCGAGACCCAGGATGGACCGCTCGTCGGGACCCAGGATGGACCGCTCGCCTGTATCGGTTGGAGACATATCTACGCTGCTGATCCGCCTCCGCTTGAGATGGTCTCCTGTGGACGGGACTCTCGCTGCGGTCTTGGATCCGCTTGAACTGAACTCTCGCGGCTCTGTTGGAGCCACTATGGATTGAACTTTCACAGTATCATGTTAGACCCGCTCGACATCCATTGCTTTCGGTCCCCTAGAGGGAGGGGGGGGGGGTTGCCCACATCTGAGGTCCTCTCCAAGGTTTCTCATAGTCAGCATTGTCACTGGCGTCCCACTGGATGTGAATTCTCCCTGCCCACTGGGTGTGAGTTTTCCTTGCCGTTTTGTGGGTTCTTCCGAGGATGTTGTAGTCGTAATGATTTGTGCAGTCCTTTGAGACATTTGTGATTTGGGGCTATATAAATAAACATTGATTGATTGATGAACCTTAAAAATTATTTTAGGATTTTTAAACACATATACCTTTTAAATTCCTTCTTCTTTCCTGACAATTTAAAACAATGTTCCAGTAAATTTATTTTATTGTAAAGAATAATAAATACATTTTAATTTAATTCTTCATTTTGGCTTCTGTTTTTTCAACGAAGAATATTAGTGAAATATTTCTTCAAACTTAATATGATTAAAATTCAAAAAAAATATTCTGGCAAATCTAAAAAAAAATCTGTAGAATCAAATTTAATTCTTATTTCAAAGTCTTTTGAATTTCTTTTAACATTTTTATTCTGGAAAATCTAGAAGAAATAATGATTTGTCTTTGTTAGAAATATAGCTTGGTCCAATTTGTTATATATTCTAACAAAGTGCAAATTGGATTTTAACCTATTTAAAACATGTCATCAAAATTCTAAAATTAATCTCAATCAGGAAAAATTACTAATGATGTTTCATAAAAAAAATGTTTACATTTTTTTTTCAAAAAGATTCGAATTAGCTAGTTTTTCTCTTCATATTTTTCGGTTGAATTTTGAATTTTAAAGAGTCGAAATTGAAGATAAACTATGTTTCAAAATTAAATTTTCTTTTTTTGTGTGTTTTCTCTTTTAAACCGTTCAATTAAGTGCTTTTTTTCATCATTTATTCTCTACAAAAAAACCTTCCGTAAAAGGACAAAAAAATTTACGACGGAATGACAGACAGAAATACCTATTTTTTATACATAAATAGATTTATTTATAAAGGTAAATTGAGCAAATTGGCTATTTCTGGCAATTTATTTAAGTGTGTATCAAACTGGTAGCCCTTCGCATTAATCAGTACCCAAGAAGTAGCTCTTGGTTTCAAAAAGGTTGGTGACCCCTGGTGTATAGTCTTAAAGGCCGAAACACCCAATGACCCAGAGGAACACTACTGATGATGCGCACATGTAAATTATTTTATCCTTAGGTCTTCCATTCATGTTCACTGTTCACCTACAAGGCCACCAAGTGTATGTGCTCGCAAAAGATGCAAACACCTCATTCTGTTTTTAATTTGTTTTAGGAGTCTTTTTATGTGTTTTAGGAGTCTTTTTTACGTGTTTTAGGGAGTGTTATTATGTGTTTTAGAAGTCTTGTTACGTGTTTTAGGAGTAATTAATTTTTAGATGTCACTGTGTATCTCTTAAGAGTCATTGTATGTGTTTTAGAGCCATTTTTAATGTTTTAAAAGCTTTTGTTGTGTTTTTAAATGTTTTACTAGTCATTTTAATGTGCTAAGTCATTTTATGCATTTGTGTTTCGCACAAGAGGTATAACATCTCACTCTGTGTTTTCTGGAATAAACTGTTGCATTTCTCTTGATTGTAAAATATGTCGATCGAAAGGGGGTGTGACATTCATATTTTGTCAATATTCAGTGTTTTATCCTTCATAGAAAAAATGTAAAATTCCATTGCGTTTTTTTTTAAAGCGGTCTTTCATAACGGTTTTAGCATTCAATCAGACATTATTGCAAGGTTTTGTATTAGTGTTCCTAAAATTAGATATACCGGCCCCCAGACACATTTTTTTTCTCTAAATGTGGCCCTCCGAGCCAAAATAATTGCCCAGGCCTGGTCTAAAAAGTACTATGGTCTTTTCAGCACCCTTTTTCATGATACTATTTAGTATGCTCCATGTTGTTCTCATGTTGTTTTTGCTCTTGTCAAATAATTGACTGTAGTATTCTTTTATACATGTTCGTAGTATGCTAGATAGCTTATTCTTACATTTGTTGTACTTGTTTTCTGTTTTTTTTACACATATTTAGTCGATCGTTGGGAATTATTTTGAAATATTGGCAATTATTGTATTACATTTTTTTTTGTTTTCATTGTAAACATTCCATAGGGCAGTCCCATATTTCCATGCTTTGGCAGTGACATCAGCCTGGATTTTTCCTTACCTAAAAATGTATAACATTTTAACAAGATAGAAAAAATACACAAATATAAAACTGGAATAAAATGTACAAACCCCGTTTCCATATGAGTTGGGAAATAGTGTTAGATGTAAATATAAACTGAATACAATGATTTGAAAATAATTTTCAACCCATATTCAGTTGAATATGCTACAAAGACAACATATTTGATGTTCAAACTGATAAACACTTTTTTTTTTTTTGCAAATAATCATTAACTTTAGAATTTGATGCCAGCAACACGTGACAAAGAAGTTGGGAAAGGTGGTAAAAAATACTGATAAAGTTGAGGAATTCTCATCAAACAGTTTGGAACATCCCACAGGTGTGCAGGCTAATTGGGAACAGGTGGGTGCCATGATTGGGTATAAAAACAGCTTCCGTGAAATGCTCAGTCATTCACAAACAAGGACGGGGCGAAGGTCACCACTTTGTAAAACAAATGTGTGGGCAAATTGTCAAACAGTTTAAGAACAACTTTTCTCAACGGTCCATTGCAAGGAATTTAGGAATTTCCCCATCTACGGTCCGTAATATCATCAAAAGGTTCAGAGAATCTGGAGAAATCACTGAACATAAGCGATGAAATAACAGACTTTCGTTCCCTCAGGCGGTACTGCATCAAAAAGCGACATCAGCGTGGAAAGAATATCACCACATGGGCTCAGGAACACTTCAGAAAACCACTGTCACTAAATACAGTTTGTCGCTACATCTGTAAGTGCAAGTTAAAACTACTATGCAAAGCCAATGCTATTTATCTACGACATCCAGAAACGCCGCCGGCTTTTCTGGGCCCAAGCTCAGCTAAGATGGACTGATGCAAAGTGGAAAAGTGTTCTGTGGTCTGACGAGTCCACATTTCAAATTGTTTTTTGGAAACGATGAACGTCGTGTCATCCGGACCAAAGAGGAAAAGAACCATCAAGACTGTTCTAGGTGCAAAATTGAAAAGCCAGCATCTGTGATGGTATGGGGGTGTATTAGTGCCCAAGGCATGGGTAACTTACACATCTGTGAAGGCACCATTAATGCTGAAAGGTCCATACAGGTTTTGGAGCAACATATGTTGTCATCCAAGCAACGTTATCATGGATGCCCCTGCTTATTTCCGCAAGACAATACAAAGTCACTTGTTACAACAGCGTGGCTTAATAGTAAAAGAGCACGGGTACTAGACTGGCCTGCCTGTAGTCCAGACCTGTGTTCCATTGAAAATGTGTGGCGCATTATGAATCCTAAAATACCACAACAGAGACCCCGGTACTGTTGAACAACTTAAGCTGTACATAAAACAAGAATGGGAAGCTTGAAAAATGTGTCTCCTCAGTTCCCAAACGTTTATTGAGTGTTGTTAAATGAAAAGGTGATGTAACACAGTGGTGAACACGCCCTTTCCCAACTACTTTAGCATGTGTTGCAGCCATGAAATTCTAAGTTATTTATTATTGGCAAAAAAAAAAAAAAGTTTATGATTTTGATCAAATATGTTGTCTTTGTAGTGTATTCAATTGAATATGGGTTGAAAAGGATTTGCAAATCATTGTATTCCGTTTATATTTAGATCTAACACAATTTCCCAACTCATATGGAAACAGGGTTTGTAATAACGGTTATAAAAAATATAAATAAAACAACAATAAAAATGAATACTTTGTAAAAAAATGTGAGTACTTGGTGTGTGTAAGTTTGAACTACATATCAGAAATATGAACCCGAAAAGTAATTTAAGATAAAAATTGAATCCAAATACAATTGAATATGAATAACTTTTTGTATATTTTTATATGTAAAAAATATATTTTCATTTAAAAAAAGTTAATCCAAATACTGCTAAATTTCCTTTAACGATGACTCTTTCTAGTCCATAGTTGCCAGTCGGGTGGCACTAAGGTTGAGAATGGGCAATTGCCGACGCTAAATGTGTACGTGCATAAAAAAACAGCTACAAATAAACGACTCACAACTGGAAATCAGTTCTCATCGCTTACCCAAAAGAGCAATTTAAAAGACTTGATTCTTTCACGAACGTCACATTTCTATAACATTGCATTGTGGCGCACAGGGGTCATTTATTTGCCCATTTGTGTTTCAATCAACTGGCTGAAAATATTCAACAAAACAGCACACTGGGACTAAAGAAATTCAGCAGACGAAAATGATCAGCATTTACTTGTATCATTTATTTACAACTGAGGACATGAGCTGACAAAACTCCCAACAATAGGATGTTTTACAGGATCTGACCAAAGGAGGGACGAACAAGGGCTCAATTGAGGTATCTCACTCAGAACTCTCAAAAAGTTACTCCGTTGAGTATTAAAGGCCTACTGAAACCCACTACTACCCACCACGCAGTCTGATAGTTTATACATCAATGATGAAATATTAACATTGCAACACATGCCGATACGGCCTTTTTAGTTTACTAAATTGCAATTTTAAATTTCCCGGGAATTTTTTCCTGAAAACGTCGCGTAATGATGACGTGTGCGCGTGACGTCACAGGCTGTTATGAATATGAGCGCTGCACACACACACAGCTAAAAGTCATCTGCTTTAACGGCATAATTACACAGTATTTTGGAGATCTGTGTTGCTGAATCTTTTGCAAATTTGTTCAATTAATATTGGAGAAGTCAAAGTAGAAAGAAGGAGTTGGGAAGCTTTAGCCTTTAGCCACACAAACACACGGTGATTCCTTGTTTAAAATTCACAGAGGTGAAACTTTCCTGTGGATCAGAGCGGACATGGATCCCGACTACATGTCAATCAGCAGGTTTCGGTGAGAAAATTGTGGTTAAAAAGTCGCCACTTACCGGATATCAGCTGAGCTTGTGCCTCCTGTACAGCTGCCGTCGACTTCCCCGAGACACTGAGCGTCAACACCCGGCCGTGGACGTACACGTCCGACTATCAGGTACTGTTAAACTCACTAAAACACTAGCAACACAATAGAAAGATAAGGGATTTCCCAGAATTATCCTAGTAAATGTCTCTAAAATCATATGAATCTGTCTCAATGCAACGCGATTGCAATCGCGTTTTTTTTTTTAACTTGTTTTTTTTCTAGTCCGTTGCTATCAATATCCTCAAACACGAATCTTTCATCCTCGGGGAAATGGTCGTTTTCTCGTTCGGAATAGCTGATTTTGTTGGAGGCTCCCATTAAAATCAATGTGAATATATGAGGAGCCATCAACATGTGACGTCATCGTCTGCAACTTCCGGTAGAGGCAGGGCTTTTCTCCAGTTGCGAACTTTATCGTGGATGTTCTCTACTAAATCCTTTCAGCCAAAATATGGCAATATCGCAAAATGATCAAGTATGACACATAGAATGGACCTGCTATCCCCGTTTAAATAAGAAAATCTCATTTCAGTAGGCCTTTAAACTGACCTGCAGATTTCTCCCACCAAACACCTTTTTTGTCACAATGTAAGCTGACTTTCAAGTGCAATGGCACTCATGACTCGCATAAAGGCTACATGACCAACTACATTTATGCCATTTGTTTTTTAAATGAACTCTTCTTGCATAGACTGTTTGATAGAGTTCTAATACAATTTTTAAAATACTACCAATTGGATTATATGATATTTGTGCTTTCCTATGCTAATTTGCCTTTGATCCCATCCATCGTTGTTGTGAAATAAGGTACTGCATGAGTGACTCACATGTTACGACACGCCAGAATCACGCCATCATTGTGGGAAAATCCCCTCAAGTCCAACTGGCCGACCACATGTGGGTAAAATAAAAGACACAACAATGAAGACGTCGCTTGCTGATTTGGTCACATGATACACCAATCCTTTCCCAGTGTCGAGAGGAAGACTTAATTGGTCGAGCAACCTGATTTCCTGCAGGACAACACAATGTTACGCCTTCGCCTCCTTTTTTCCACCGCGATACTAAAAAAAGTCGTACAAAAATACCCCGAAGTTACATTCAAAGAGGGAATTCATCTTTTTTTCTTCAGGGGGAGGAAAAAAGTGCTCTTGCTGATTCACAGTATCGGAAGGCTAACAGTTGGTGGCCGACTCAAGAAGAATGCAAAGTGCACATCCTTGGGGGCGGGGAAGGGCAATACAACACAGCAACCTAAGGAGGGGAGGGCGTAAAAGAGTCGCTAGTCTCAAGGGGCCGCTAACCTAATGTTGTGAGGAGTCACAACTCCACGCTGCAAGCAGCATACGGGATTTAAGGAATAAACGGAAGTGGCAGTGAAGGAGTGGGGTCTCATGTCTCCACATACTGGGGAGGAGGCTCCTTAGGCGGGATGGCCACGACCTCCTCGTACGGTGGCAGCAGAACCTGAAAACAAACAAGCAACTGTCTTTTTTCGGGCAAAAAAACCAAACATCTATTAGGAAACATCTAGAGGTGAATTTCACATTGCTAGGGTTCTGCAGGCCCATTTCTAAAGCTACAATCATTCGGTGTCCTATGAAAAATCTGTCTATTTAATTAGAAGCAAAATATTGGTCTGAGTTTGTTTCATTTTTGAAGGAAAATTCCACAGTGTGTCTTCGTAGCAGCAGCATTTCTTGATCCATTTGTGGTTTGATATTTATATGTTCCCATTTTTTATCTATCCAGATTTTGGGTGAAAATATTGAAACAGGACAAATGTAAATACATTCTGGAGCTACACATGAATAAAACACTGTTTATGTCTATACACACAAAAGGAAGAAATGTATTTATTTCAAAATATTTGAGTTTACATTTAAATATTTACTACTAGGTACATAGTTATTGTCCTAAATATACATATCAAAAGTATTTGTATTTACAAAAAATTAAAAGTTAAAAAGTTATGGAGTACGGTTTAGGCTTATTTCGAATATGTACAAATACAATATGATACGTCATAATTTACATATTCTCATTTCTCTTTACATTTCGAAAAGGAATAGGAAGACGCAAAGCGTATTTAATCCTAACTCTTGTTACGGCACACGCTAGAGATGCGCGGTTGAGATGCGGTTTGCGGTCTCATCGGCGGATAAACCGCGGGTCGGGCGGGTGACATGACAAAAAAATAGATTTTATTAGATGCGGGCGGGTGGCGGTTGAACCATTCGGAAATATTTAATATAAATAGTTCAGGGATCGGCAACTTTTACCACTCAAAGAGCCATTTTGAGCCGTGTCACAAAGTAACAAAGACAATAGGAGCTGCAAACATTCTCGCGAATATCTGCTGGCGGTCATCCAGGTAACAAGAATAAGGGCGTGCTACGAAGCCATTGCCTTAGACGCCTTCAACAATATGTACAAACTCTTTGCCAGTCCAGTAACTTGTTGTACGTGACTTCCGCAGACACACGCACACGACTGCTAGGCATACTGGGTGATACAGAGTACACTGATGGTTGTGTATAAACAACTTTAACACTCTAACTAATATGCGCCACACTGTGAAGCCACACCAAGCAAGAATGACAAACACATTTCGGGAGAACATCCTCACAGTAACACAACATAAACGCAACACAACAAATACCCAGAATCCTTTGCATCCATGACTATTCCTGACTATATTATACACCCCCCCCCCCCCCCCAGGAAGAGTCATGGATGCAAAGGACTCTGGGTATTTGTTGCGTTGAATTTATGTTGTGTTACTGTGAGGATGTTTTTCCGAAATGTGTTTGTCATTCTTCTTTCACAGTGTGGCGCATATTAGTGAGATTGTTGAAGTTGTTTATATCACAACAATCAGTTTACTCTGTATCACCCAGTATGCCAAGCAGTCGTGTGCGTGTGTCTGCGGAAGCCACATACAACATGTTGCTGGACTGGAAAGCAGTTTGTACATGTTGTAGAAGGCATCAAAGGCGATGGCTTCATAGCGCGCCCTTTTTCTCGTTATCAGGATGAGGACCAGTTAATATTCACGAGAATGGTTGCGGCTCCCATTGTCTTCTTTACTCCGTGAAACGGGTCAAAATAGCCCTTTGAGTGGTAAAGGTTGCCGGCCCCTGATATATAACAACGGGCGGGTGGCGGGCGGTTGGATGACGACTTTAGTGATGCGGATGATATAATTGCCTATCCGCGCATCTCTAGCGCACGCACAGTCTGTTTCTCCCTCTTCTGCGGGAGCACTCAGCGACTCCACTGTGAGCGCATCCAGACCTGCCCCCACGCGCCCCCGGAGGCAATCTTCAATCAACACACCTGGAAGTGTGACAGACGACAGGATAAAGAGCATCGCCGCTGACTACTCCTCTTCGGAACGTAGCCCTACTCGCAGTAAGCTTCACGTCTCTGACTTCCCACCAGCGTTTTTCTCCCGTGCTTGTTTCCTCGTGCCTTGTTTTTCATCTCCTTTGTCTATCCTTTCTTCCACAGTCCCGTGTCTCTGCTCCCGCTGCCATATTTCCTGAACCCTGATTGCCCTCCTTATTCCCCGACACACTACCTGGACTTTGGACGCCCTCTCCTGCACTACCACTTCTTGCCTCCCCCTCTGGATCTGCATGACAACACTCCTTACGGTATCTTCATATGTTAATTCCAGCACATAGTTTGCATTCAAACACATAGTAACATACACACTCGACGTATTCATCATCACTCAATAAATACATTGAGTATGTACTTCCGCTGTTGTGCCGTCTCCTTCCCCCGTCTCAGACTTAACAACTCTTTTGCAATATATTGCAGTTACTTACACATTTTTTCGCTTCCTGTGTGATGTGTCATTTAATTCTATTGTGTATTTCATAATTTCCCTGCCTTTGCTACTTTGCTCTGTTTATTTCAAAAAACCTTTACGATCATATCACTTTCATTCAACATTTTTACTATATTTGTATCCCTTTGTGTCTTACCTGTCCAGGGACTACTGGCGGAAATAAGCAAATGTTGCTACAACCTGGCTCAAGGCATCTTCCCTTGTTTTACAAGACTAATGTTTAAGTGCATTGTTCCTGTTTTAAATAAATACATTCTGATCCTATACTAGTCATGATTCACACTATGAGATGAATAATATTGCATTTTCATCAATACTCTTTTCCCTCTTTTTCCTTTTTACTCTTTTTGAACAGCCTCTTAAATTGGATCGTATTAGTACATTGTTTGACTTCTTTGCTTAATCCATTCCAAAATTGTATTCCACTTACCGTTATATTAAAAGTGTACATACAAATGTTTTGAATTACAGATTTTTTTTTAAGAAGATATGTGAATGAAGTTTACTTTTGTAGTTATTTCTCCATATTTCTGCACAATAACTCAGATATGGTAACACTTGCGAGAAGTAGAGAATATGGAGTTTCTGGTCCAGAACATATTTTGCTTTATTCATTGTAAAAAAATGTCTTTCCACCTCAGATTTTTATATGAGATTTTCAGTTAATTTGATCATCTATTATTAATCCCAAAAATTTGATTTCTTTCTTTCACCCTTTCAATGTCCACTATTTGTATTTGTGTTTGACTTTCCCTTCTAATATTACCAAATACCATTATTTTTATTTTACTGAGATTCAATTAGTCGTTTTTTTGTCAAACTACCTTTTGAGTCTGTTCATTTCTTCTGTTATTATTTGTATTAGCTTCTGTGTGTTCTGTACTGAAGAAAACTCAGTCTTGTCCTCCGCAAATAATATTAACCTTTACAAATGGTGTTTTATAGAGATTGAATCATTTTGTTCCTAGTATTGATAACATGATATGTTTAGTTCTGTTGACGTCTTTTCACCCAGCTTCACATATTGCTTCCTGTTGATGAAGTAGCTTCTTATCTAGTTCAACATAAATCCTCTGATGTTGTTCTAATTTATTAGTTAAGATATTATGATTATCAAATGCTTTTGTTATATCCATATAGTTATATGCACATTGTCTTCTGAATTGAATTGGTAATTTCCTCTGTTATATTCGTTAATGCCATCGATGTTGTTAGCTCTGTATTCGTATTGGTTCTCTGCAACTGTTCCACTTTAGTTTATGAATTTGTCCAATCTGTTATTCCATAATTTTTCAATGATTTTAGAAAATGGTGGCAGTAAAAATGATGTTTGTCTCTAGTCTTATACAAACCCCGTTTCCATGAGTTGGAATACAATGATTTGCAAATCATTTTCAATCAGTGTAGTGCATTCAATTGAATGCAATACAAAGACAAGATATTTGATGTTCAAACTCATAAACTTTATATTTTTTTTGCAAATAATAATCAACTTAGAATTTCATGGCTGCAACATGTGCCAAAGTAAGTGGGAAAAGGCATGTTCACCACTGTGTTGCATCACCTTTTCTTTTAACAACACTCAATAAACGTTTGGGAACTGAGGAAACTAATTGTTGAATCTTTGAAAGTGGAATTATTTCCCATTCTTGTCTTATGTAGAGCTTCAGTTGTTCAACAGTCCGGGGTCTCCGCTGTCTTATTTTACGCTTCATAATGCGCCACACATTTTCGATGGGAGACAGGTCTGGATTGCAGCCGGGCAAGAAAGTACCCGCACTCTTTTTTTACAAAGCCACGCTGTTGTAACACGTGCTGAATGTGGCTTTGTGTTGCTGAAATAAGCAGGGGCGTCCATGAAAAAGACGGCGCTTAGATGGCAGCATATGTTGTTCCAAAAACTGTATGTACCTTTCAGCATTAATGGTTCCTTCACAGATGTGTAAGTTACCCATGTCTTGGGCACTAATGCCCCCCCCTACCATCACAGATGCTAGCTTTTGAACATAGCGTCAATAACAGTCTGGGTGGTTTGCTTCCCTTTTGGTCCGATGACACGATGTCGAATATTTCCAAAAACAATTAGAAATGTGGACTCGTCAGACCACAGAACACTTTTCCACTTTCCATCAGTCCATATTAGATTATCTCGGGCCCAGAGAAGCTGGCGGCGTTTCTGGATGTTGTTGATAAATGACTTTTGCTTTGCATAGTAGAGCTTTAACTTGCACTTACAGATGTGGCGACAAATTGTATTTGGTGACAGTGGTTTTCTGAAGTGTTCCTGAGCCCATGTGGTGATATCCTTTAGAGATTGATGTCGGTTTTTGATACAGTGCCGTCTGAGGGATCGAAGGTCACGGTCATTCAATGTTGGTTTCCAGCCATGCCGCTTATGTGGAGTGATTTCTCCAGATTCTCTGAACCTTTTGATGATATTATGGAGCGTAGATGTTGAAATCCCTAAATTTTTTGCAATTCCACTTTGAGAAACATTGTTCTTAAACTGTTTGACTATTTGCTCACGCAGTTGTGGACAAAGGGGTGTACCTCGCCCCATCCTTTCTTGTGAAAGGACTAAGCATTTTTTTGGGAAGCTGTTTTTGTACCCAATCATGGCACCCACCTGTTCCCTATTAGCCTGCACATCTGAGGGATGGTCCAAATAAGTGTTTGATGAGCATTCCTCAACTTTATCAGTATTTATTGCCACCTTTTCCCAACTTCTTTGTCACGTGTTGCTGGCATCAAATTCTAAAGTTAATGATTGTTTGCAAAAAAAAAAATGTTTACCAGTTTGAACATCAAATATGTTGTCTTTGTCAACCCATACTCAACGGAATATGGGTTGAAAATGATTTGCAAATCATTGTATTCGTTTATATTTACATCTAACACAATTTCCCAACTCATATGGAAACGGGGTATGTATATATATATATATATATATATATATATATATATATATATATATATATATATGTATATATATATATATATATATATATATATATATACGTACACATCTATATACATATACACATTCATATCTAAATACATATATACATACATACATATATATGCATACATACATATACACATATATATTTACATATATACACACACAAGTATATAAATGCTTACATATACATATATATAAATACATATGTACTGTATATTTATATATACACACACACACACATACATATATATATATATACACACACATACATATTAACACACACACATATATACACAAATATATGTACTGTATATATACATACATATATACACATACATAAATATATACATACATATATATATACATACATGTACACATATATACATATGTACTGTATATAAATATACATATGTATACTGCATATATAAATACATATATATACATATACAAATATATTCACAAATACATACATACATACATATATGTACATACATACAGTACATATATACACACACATGTATCATTTTCAAACTACATCTCCTTATTTTTGGTAAAAATATTGAAAAAGAACAAAAGTAAATAGATATTCTGGAGTTACTGTATACATTTATATTTGAATTTTAAAAAATTCAAATTTTATTTGCTAAAAAGTCTGGATATTCATCACATGGTGTCCCACAGGGGTATATCCTTGGCCCATGTTTTGTTTTACTTTATTCATTTTTGACAGAAAATAGTCTAAGTCAATATATATATATATATATATATATATATATATATATATATATATATATATATATATATATATATAATATGATAGCGCTAAACAAAACAAATCTACATTATAATATAAATATTAGGGCTGCGAATCTTTGGGTGTCCCACGATTCGATTTAACATCGATTCTTGGGGTCACGATTCGATAATAAATCGATTTTTTCGATTCGATTCTCGATTCAAAAACAATATTTTTCCGATTCAAAATTTTTCTGTATTCATTCAATACAAAGGATTTCAGCAGGATCTACCCCAGTCTGCTGACATGCAAGCAGAGTAGTAGATTTAAAAAAAAAAAGCTTTTATAATTGTAAAGGACAATGTTTTATCAACTGATGGCAATAATGTAAATTTGTTTTAACTATTAAACGAACCAAAAATATGACTTATTTTATCTTTGTGAAAATATTGGACACAGTGTGTTGTCAAGCTTATGAGACGCGATGCAAGTGTAAGCCACTGTGACACTATTATATCCATCCTGCAATGGCGCCCCATTATACACCTGCTGTGAACCTGCTTTTATGTTTTATTTATTTATTTTTTATCATGTTCTGTTGTGTTGTTTGCTCGGTCCTCGTATTATCTTTTAACCTGCCCATTGTACAGCACTTTGGCTACCCCTTTGGTAAATTTTAAATGTGCTTTATAAATAAAGTTGATTTGATTTGTTTTGATGTTGTTCTTTTTTTTTTTTTTTATAAATGTCTAATGATAATGTCAATGAGGGATTTTTAATCACTGCTATGCTGAAATTATAACTAATATTGATACTGTTGTTGATAATATTCATTTTTGTTTCACTACTTTTGGTTTGTTCTGTGTCGTGTTCGTGTCTTCTCAATTGTTCTGTTTATTGCAGTTCTGAGTGTTGCTGGGTAGGTTTGGTTTTGGAATTGGATTGCATTATGGTATTGCTGTGTAGGGGTTTGTTGGGTTGATAAAAAAAATAATAATAATAAAAAAAAAAAGAGAATAGATTCTGAATCGCACAACGTATTCGAATCGATTTTTTCCCACACCCCTAATAAATATATTTTACAACTGTTGTAATGGCATGTGAGTGTACCAACTACAATATTTAAACACATATTTCCTTCATGAAAACCGTCTTTTGCACACGAGCTGCAAAAGTTGGTAATAAACGTGAGTAAATGTGCAGTCAGAGAGTACAGGCTTTAGCCGTTAATGGCATTTTAAAACCAGCACTGCGGTCGCTGCTATTTCAGGAGAATATGCTCCGAGGCGACGTGATTGTGAGGCAGCGGCCGGGGGAGGCCCTACGAACACATCACAGCAAGGATTTAAAATGAAGCGGACAAGCAGACAATTATGTAACATGTCCACAAGAAGAGAGGATAGCTATAAAGAGTAGAGGGAGGAGGAAGAGGATTGCATTTTAATGGCATTTATATAAAAGCGCGCAGATAAGGATGGCAGCTCCATGTAGTTGATAGAAAGCCATTTAGAGCTACCGCTGGCTTTTTTTTTTTTTTGAATGGGAATGAAAGACGCAGCATGCCATTCTTTAAAGATGGAAGCTGCTATTATTATTGATGGGATTGATGTTTATTATTACCTGCTGTGCGTTACTTGACTGAGCAGTCAACACAACACAACACAACACAATAAGGACACGCAAGGAGGCGAAGACAGATTAATGTCTTATGTATCAGTGTTGA
Source organism: Nerophis ophidion (assembly GCF_033978795.1). Lineage (NCBI taxonomy): Eukaryota > Metazoa > Chordata > Actinopteri > Syngnathiformes > Syngnathidae > Nerophis > Nerophis ophidion. Next base: position 24,577,858 of record NC_084614.1, on the reverse strand, counting down.
GGATTAGTGCTGGCGAGCAGATGGAAACTGCGACCATGCTAAAGCTTCCCAGAGGACCTGTCTCTCCGGCATTTTCAACATGATGTCATCTCTAATCTGCTAGTTCACTAATCAGATATCCTACTATAGTTCTTCGGTGCTACGCTACATCACCTTACCTTGCACATTTAACGGTATCAACTCACTCAACTGCAACAACACATAAGTGTGGTAAACATGGTGGTGGGTAGAAGGGGGGGTACGATTTGGGACGGGGTGCTCACCGTCGTGTCGTTCGTAGTGACGTAAACAAGGACCTCGGTGGTCCCTCTGCCGCTCACGTATCTGTAGCAGTTCCACACGCAGCCTATCAGGTAGGCCTGCACAAAAGCAAAAGAAACACATAGTGGCTGTTTGATACAACATTATCAAGGTGCGCCCCCTTGTGAATGAGAACAGCATAAAGGATAGCGTTATTGCATTTTTCCTTTGATTTTCTCGCAGAAAAAGTCAAATATTACAAAGACCAAAATGTTTTTGGGAAAGAAAAAAAAAAAAAAAAAAAGAGTAGCCAATTGGGTCGGAACTTCTTGACATTTTAGCGTAAACGCATGACTCTCATGTTAAAAAAAGTTTTTTTTGTCACAAGGTAAATTAAAAAGGGTTGTTTGCAACCATTACGGGGATGTCAAGGCTAACTTTCCAATGTGTTTCAGCAATAAATCGCAGACTCTTCCAACTTTTTCGGACGTCATGGCACATATACTATGCCTGAGCAAAACACGAGCATTAGCTTTGTGTGTTTTTTTATTAGTAGAGAGTTGCCTAGCTATAATTAGCTATTATTTATTATATATTGTAGCATAACAACAACATGACTACAATTTTGTTGTTGCCTCTCGAGGACTGCTTTTACATATTTGCAATTTTATTTAATATAATTGGCAATTGCGAAAAATATAGACATTTACTGTATACATGATCCGAGCTGGCCAGTAGTGCTCTTGTTATATTTTTGGTTTTAAAAAAATGTAACTTTGAGCAAGTTGCAACAACACCTTTAAGCATAAAATATTGAAAAAACTTGAGCATTTATAAGCAAGGTTAACTTTACCATGAATACTTACTGTTACTGTTAAAAACTTTCAGTATTTAGCATTTTGTTGTGCCAAACAATGGCACAAATGAGTGTTTCTCTATCAAAAAACTTTTAACATTTAGCAGTGTTTATGGCAGGATAACTTTAGCAAAAATGTCGGACAATTAGCAAATGCGAGAATATTTAAGTTAAGTAAAAAAAATGTACACGATAATGTTATCACTAATAATCAATTTGCTGTTAAAAACGCTTATCATTTAGCATTTTTTGTCACTTTAGAATTATGTTGGATAGTCAGCATTTTTTAAATGTGGGAATATTCAATATTTCACTTTTTTGCTGCACGATAACATAATGATCGAGTCTCAGTAAAAATGCTTAACGTTCAGCATTTGTTTCGTCACAGGATAACTTTAATGTAAATATTAAATTGTTAGCAATTTTTGGTAGTGAAGTGAATTATATTATATTATATTACATAGTGAAACTTAATATCTAAGTTACATTCAAACCAGTGTGGGGGGCACTGGAAGCAGGTGGGTAAAGTGTCTTGCCCAAGGACACAACGGCAGTGACTAGGTTGGCAGAAGCGGGAATCGAACCTGCAACCCTCAAATTGCTGACACGGCCACTCTACCAACCGAGCTAAACCGCAAGTACTTTTGCATAAATGTTTGAGTTGCTGTCAAAATGTTTAATACTTAGCATTTTTCTGTCAAAGAACAACCTTAGCATAAAGACTTGAGATGCCGTTAAAAATGTTTACTATTAAGTATATTTTGTCACAGGATAACATCAGCATATACAGTATGTCGAATAATAAGCATTTTCTGTCGCATGAGAAGTTTTGCGTGAATACTTGAGTCACTGTTAAATTTGTTGCGGGTCACAGGTCAGCTTTAGCATTAAGACTTGACTTGCCGTTATAAATGTTTACTATTTATTTACATTTTTTTCAATGTAGGACAACTTAAACGTGAACGTTCAATACTTAAATATGTGTCTAAAAAAAGTTTAAAAAATTGCATTTTTGAAGCAGGATATTTTCAGTTGAAAATGTTTATTATTGTCATACAACAATGTAAAATATTTCGCATTTTTTTGTCACTGGGTAATACAACACAAATGTCGGCATTTGTGTAAGCGTTTAATACTAAAATTACTGTTGCAGAAAGACTTATGGTGAATGCTTGAGTCTCGATTAAAAAATTTAAAATTTGGTGAATGTTTGACTCTTACGTAACTGGGCCTCTGGAGAGTAACATTAGTACAACTTACTGAATTGAGAGAATATTGCTAAAAATATTACTTTGTGGTCAGTGTAGGTTTTCTTGGTTCTTCTCGACAGGCCTGATTGGCTCTGAGGTTGGCCTTGGCAGTGGAACAGCAGGTTCATTGTGAGTTTGTGTGAGAGTAGCGTGCTGGGTTGATACCCTTGCCAACAAACAGTATGAGCAGCGGAGCAACCAGCGAGCCTGTCCAAGGTACCCTGCACCATCTGCTCGCTATAAACTGAGAGATACAATTTAAACAGAGGACTTTGAAAGAACGCTTGTCAAGAACCAAGAATCTCCCAGTGCTACGTGTCTACTGAGGCCCTCAGGAAACAATCTACTGTGAGTGCTCCACATGCGTGGACCTGGAAGCTTCTCGACTGATGTAGGACATGTGACGCCCTAACGGCTTTTCTTCTACTGGCTGCATTTTCACGCTAAAATCTCATCTTCTATTTTGGACATGTGCCCGATGCACTTCCGGCGTGAGCGGAGAGCCGGATGTGATTTGATTGCACAAGCAGCGTCTTGGTTAAGCACTCATGCATCAACGCTTCCTGCTGCTCTCTGACTGTGTGATCATCGCATTGAGGACATTGATCCAATGGACGTGTGTGCATATTTCATTACGTGTGTCGTGTAGCTGCCAGTGACATGTGCACAGCGTTAATTAGTTTAATCACATGAGGACATGATGAACTAATCTTGAGCAATGTTCACCCAATGTGCAACAACGTGCTCCTTGTGAACTACACTGTTAAGCATAGTAGGCTCTACTGGCCACAACATTATGTATCCAATACTTAGTCAATACACAACAAGGCTTATTTTAACTACTCTTGGGCTGCTAGGATTTTTATGTTGTCTTTTATGTTTGTTTTTATATTGTTTTATACTGTCTAGCCATACTGTGTTTTTATGTTGTATTTTGGCATTTTATATAAGATGTAATGTCTGATATCATAACTGTGTTGTGAAACACTTTGTGGCTTTTTTTGTCTGTGAAAGGTGCTACACAAATAATGGTTTTTCACTTATTAGAAGAGGGAAATAAAACGTAATACTCATTTTTATTGACTATGTCAGAGATTTATAAAATTAAACATTTTGCAGTGAAAGTTATCATTTAATATCACATAATAAACATTTGCACAAAAATATTAGGACACATTAAAATATTTAAAAATAAATGTAAAATATATTCAAATATAATTAAACATTTTTGTGATTTTATTATTTTAGATTTGATCGTTTTCATTTTTAAACAATTTTTATTATTACTAAACATGATCAAATTGATATCGAATAATAAATATTTTTCACAATAGTTGTTATACAATTTTACTTTTTTCTCAAATTTTCCATTTTGTAATTATATGTAATTTGAATTTAAATATATGTTGTACACTGAGATAATATATTGTTTAAAGAGATCTTAAAAAACGAACTACAATAATAAATATATTATAATAATGAGCTGAGATAGGCGCCAGCGCCCCCCGCGACCCCGAAAGGGAATAAGCGGTAGAAAATGGATGGATGGATGGAGTTTACTTTTTCAAATGTTACCGTTTTTTTCAGAATGCTGAAAATTCTGCTTCATATTTATATTTCATTAAGATAATATATAATTTCAAAATATGTAAATCTGTCATTTTCCACCAACATTCTGAATGTTCTCTTCAGAACAACCGTAATAAAGTAAATAGACTTGTGAAAAAACAATGTCAATAAAAACAAAATGTAATTATTTTCAGAAAGTTTACCTTGAAGGAGAGGATGCAGCCAATGAAGAGAAGGACTACAAAGACGAGGCACATATTATTGGTGGACATGATGTCCTCTTTGTAAGGGAAAGTCCCCGGCTGCAAACATAAAAAAAAAACATGAAAATGAATGACATTTCCATAACAATAAAAACAGATGAACTTTGCGTGCTCCACATTGAGGGGGTTTAAAAGCTCATGTGCATAACTAAAGAGCAGAACTTCTTGCCTCCCCCACTTCCCATCCAACGTTCACCACTTGTTCAGCAACAGATGCTCCGTAACACACACGCTTTCCAAAAGGTTAGGCAATTCGCACCAGATTAGATTCCTTCCCTTACCAGCTGCTGGAGGTAGTCCTGCACCGTGTTGGGGTACACCACCACGCTGATGGCCACCAAGGTGTTAAGGGCAAAGTCAAAGATTTGATAGCAGAAGAATGGAATGATCCAGGCGGCGTGTTGCTGCGTGGAGGAGAATTTCAATGAACAATGGTGGGTGGATGGGGAGCAATGTTTGACGGGACTAAAAGGGCTGAATGTTTTATTTACTCACCTTGTATGCGCCGTATGTCGCCATGCCACATATAAGAATCATTAGGAGGGATATGGCGGTTGCTATGCAGATATCTGCAAAGGGAAAACAAATGTACAAAATGGTGGCCACCAGGCAAAAAGTGCAAATTTTTACAAGTATAAGAGCTTTTATTAATATTTAGCAATCAATAAAGGACTATTAGCTAGTATTAACAGATTGGTGTTGCGTCTACCAGCTCTGAGTTAGCAGTCATTTCAAATAAAACAATTGACATGTATTGCTAAGGCAGTGGTATGAAATTATAAACAGGAGGTAAACAACACACATGCACAAGTAGTCGGACATACAGTATAGTTCAGGGATGAATGGTTAACTCAGGTACAGGATTTGAACCTAGCAGGTACAAAATTCCAAACTGAACTGACAAATTCCAATTAAATTTATGAATTTGAGTTGCGATTGTAAACCGGCAGTAGAATTGCAATTCAAATTTGAATGAAAGAATGTAGAATTTAAATTACAATTGATAATTTTGGTGTATAGTGTTCCCTCGTTTAACGCTGGGGTTACTTTCCAAAAAGTACCCACTTTAAGTGAAATCCATGTAGTAGAAATTCAGTTTTTTATGTGTTTTCATTCATCATATATTTTTTTTCGTTTACATTATGTTTTTTCGTTTACAGGATCATTATTTTCTTATACTGTGCATGTTTTTTTGTTTACAAGTTGTTTTTTTATTTAATATGTTTTTTTTATCTACAGTATTGTACAGTATATGTTTTTTTGTTTCTTATATATGTTTTAAGTCTGTAATACCAATAACCACCCACACACTTTACAAACTTTTCTCACATTTCTCTCGTTTAAACACACTCAAAGTTCAAACCTTTGTGGATTAAAAAAAAAGTACAGTATTGTACTAAAATACTACAGTATTAAAGAATGAAACCAAAGATCAAAACCTGCTTTTGGGGCTCTAGGATTTTTTGATCCATAAACAAACCCTAGTTTTATCATAAAGCCTGCAGCAATTCCACACATAACCAGAGTCACATGATAATTTTGGACCGTATATCCTCTGGTTTTGGCTTTGTCCTGCATTATAAAAGGTGCAATAGGGCATTGTTTTACAAAATAAGCCGGTCTCATCCATATTAAAAACTTGTTCAGGATTATATCCCCCCCACAGTATCCATTCTGTACTGTACAGGACACAGGGCATGAAGAAGATTGATTGACAGTAGTCTACAGTCCTTTAGTGAATCAGGACGCAGAACAAAACGCGCATTCATGCGCTATAAAAAAAAAAAGCATGCGATACTGTAGAAAATTCCGCGAGGCTGTGTAAAGTGAACCGTGTTGTAGCGAGAGAACACTATATTTTATATATGATTGTCTTACATATTTTATAGAAATATAATTACTATGAGTCTCATGTACACATTATATGCTCAGAAAAGTTATAGGTGTACAGTGGGCGTCCACCACAAAAGGCTTCAAATTGTGCGGCTTCAATTTATTTAAAAAACTAAACAAATTATTTATATTTTTGGGCCTAAATTAAGCATTTACAAGCATAAAAATAATTAAATAAACCGAACACATCAATACTACAGTAATATTGGCTACTAGATGAGACCAAACCAATCAGAGTATTGTGGTCCTGAGGAAGCTTAGGTCTAATGTGTGCAATTAACTGTTGGAGATCTTTTATCAGTCTGTTGTGGCCAGTGCCCTGCACTTCGCAGTGGTTTGTTGGGGGAGCAGCACCAGCAAAAGGGACTCAAACCGGATTGATAAACTGATCCGGAAAGTGGGCCAAACAATTGGCTCGCAGTTGGAGGCGTTTGTGTCAGTGAGGGACAGGAGGACATTGGACATCATGGACAATCCTGCCCACCCACT